>NW_007726209.1:1109658-1118686 GCF_000696425.1 Galeopterus variegatus | reverse complement strand
ACCTTATAGATTTATCTTCACAATAGGAATATACCCACCCCCACTCCAAGAATATTCTCTGTAGCAATGTTTATAATAAAAAAAACCCAGAAAATTAGAAATAGCCACTGAACGACACCAAGAGCATAGATAATAAATTGAGGTACATTCATCAAGTAGAATGCTGTGCAGCCATTAATAAGAATGAGGTAGCTCTGTGTTGACAGCGAAAGATCTTCAAGACTGTCTGGGTAAAAAAGCAAGATGCAGGGTAGTGTATGTAAATATGATCCTATTTATTTACAAAATAAAGATTACATTTTGCTTATATATTCATAAAAATTTTCTGAAAATTACACAATAAACTATTAATAGAAGGTTACCTCTGGGGAATAGTAGTGGGAGAAAAATGCGAGAAAGAAACGTCATTTTCATTTTACAGTCTTGTATACTGTTTTGAATTTTTTACTATGAGGACTTTTTAAAAATAAAGTTGAACAGAGGTCCTTCCTCCTAATCAAAGATTATGAACCATTGTTTTATGTACGTTTCTCCAAGATTTATGTTTGATTTTTTTTTCCAAGACAAGCTGACTTGGGGTACTCAATGTTTTTGTAAATATATTTCTAATAGTTATTAGTAGGATCACAACCCTTTGAGAGTTTTTTTAAAAATCACATATTGCTGTATTTTTAAAGATGACAAGACTTTATTTGAATGAGATGCTTGCTAGATTTTCTTTTTCAAATTCACTTTTTTTTTTTTTTTTTAAAAGATGACCGGTAAGGGGATCTTAACCCTTGACTTGGTGTTGTCAGCACCACGCTCAGCCAGTGAGCGAACCGGTCATCCCTATATGGGATCCGAACCCGTGGCCTTGGTGTTATCAGCACCGCACTCTACCGAGTGAGCCACAGGCCGGCCCTTCAAATTCACTTTTTAAATTATGGATATAATATGACCACTGCAGGAAATCAGAAAAATATATAAGGGTGCAAAAAAGAAAACTAACAATCACATATAACCACTCTTACCATCATTAATGTTTTGGTGTGTTTTCTTCTTTCTTTACAATATATTAATACCTAGTACTATTTATAAAATGTGTTTACAATGCTAAGATCATACTATACCTACAGCTCTGTATCCTATTGCTTCTCCCCCAACACATAACAGGTGCTCAATAAACATGTTAAATTGAATTGCTGAATTAGGACTGTACCATTTCTCCTCATCAAAAATTACTTACTTTTGCAGGGGGCATTTAGTTGGTTTCCAGTTCTTAAGTAAAATAACACTTAATGAGTATGTTTATACCTAAACTTTGTCTGCATTTATGATCATTCCTTAGAAAAAAATTATTGGGTCAGCAAGTCTGAAATATTTAATGTTTCTGGAAAAGAATATTTTTCAGAAAGATTACACAGGTTTTCACTCCTACCAACAGTGTAGCCTGTCTCAGTGTTTCCTTGCCAACGCTATTATCATTTTTTAAAGTCACTGTTATTTCGTAGGTGAAAAACAAAGTTTGCTCCGAGAAATGCTGTTCCTCTCATTACAAAATAAAACACAAGTCTTTCAATATGTTCACTCAAGAGTAATGTCTTCCAATCTAAAACAGAGGAACTGTCGAGCTCACTCCCTTTTCCAAACATCATTAGTTTAGTGGTCTCCACTACCAAAAACACACGGATAAAGTAGCAGGTAAGTAAGATTAAGAATCTCTTTCAAATTCTGAAGAATAACCAAGTGACTAAAACCATGTCTTTATTCTATACTTCTTGTCCTACACTACAGGATCTTCAGGTCCTTTAATTGTGAGTATTGAGGACACAATTTTAGCATAAGGGTGAGAAAGAAAACTAGGTTCTGGGCTCGCAGCTGTTTTGCATCTGATGAGAACAAAGACCAAAATGTTATACAAACAAACTGATGCTCACTGATTGAGGAGAGAGAGTAATGTGGCATGTGTGTCAGAAAATTTCTTTCTTCAGTGATATTTAAGTACTGGGGAAGAAAATCAGAGACACATGACCTCAACAGAGCCCTGTGTAACAAAAAGATGCTAGGATAAGAAAACTTGAAGCAAAAATATCATTCCAGTTTTGGGAAAAGATTTTTTATTCAGTGTTTAAGTAAGATTAAAAACTACAAGATTTTGCTTGCAGTGAGAAAAGTTAAACATAAATTGTCATATGAATGGCTAGTTAAAATGCCCCGACTCAGAGTCATATTACTCAGTGACATACCAGTTACTCTGTGTAAGTTAAGAGTCTTGGAGCAAAATGGCCCTAAACAAAACTGGTCTTCTGAAAGCACAGGGCTAATGGATACATGAAATACTGAATGAGAAGCTAATGGAGGGAGCTGTGGCAGAACTTCTGATTCTTTTAGGCTTCTAGCAGTTGGTTACTATATGCAAAGACCTAGCAGCCAGTTATTTTATGTCTTGAATTTTCTGACTTAAACAACTTGAACCCACACCCACCCAGCAGGAATAAAGAGAAACTCAGATCAGTTGGAAAATGTAAAGCAGTACTTCTCCAGTAGAATTTTGGTTGAATTAAATCATGAGAGAAGCAATGATTATTGCATGTATTGTACTTGTCACACTACATCTGCTGAGTAGAATTTCCATTCCAAGTGTTATTTTCATCTTCACCATCATCTTGAGTCCTCAATCGATATATCTTCCCCTCCTTTTTAAAGTCTTCCCCACGTTTTTCCAGCACTCTTTTTCTGACTGATTCCCTGATGTAACAAAACAGGGAGAAAAGGGAAGATAATATAAAATGCAAACAACAGTAGTACCAAGTTGTTCCCTTCACACTTCCATTAGTACAGCAACTATATTTTACTTTCAACTCCAAGGTAAGCAAAGTCCATGGGAGACAATATATCTACTAATGCAGTACTAGACTTTGTTAGTCTCTGGAAGTTTAACTTCATGTGTTCCCCAGGCCAAACCAGCCAAATCATATTTTCCATTTCCATGTGTTTCTTGATGACTTGCTACGCTTTAGAAGAGTTTGACCAGTTGCCAATTAATCTTCATTATTTATGCAAGTTCATATATCTACTGAAATATTTATAACTTACACAGCACCCTGGAGGCTATCCAAAGCATTAGTCATAGCCTAATTGACAAAAATGGTCAATTAGCAATTTTTAATCCTTTCAAAAATTTTAAGAATGACTTATTTATAAACAATTAAGAACAGGACTTCTTCAGGAAATAGAGGTAAAATTTAAGCTAACAGAATTTTATAAGGCTAGAGGGGAGAGAGGAAAAATGAAAATGATACTGGAACACACAGCTTCATTCTCTTAGGTATACATTCATCACATCCTTTGCTCCAACCCAAGACTTTTAGTTGAAAAAAGTTTTAAAAACCCACACAACAAGCTATCCTATATAGGACGAAATACTCCCACCCATTGCTCAGTAAGTTCTAAAATTCAGTACTAAAAGGCCTAATTTGAATGCTGTTCTAAGACTGGAGAGAAGAATTTCCGTGTCTTACTTGAATAACGTACTAAGGATGGAACTGGTCTTCTTGCCTAATAGTTAACAAATAAATCAAGATAAAGGCAAAATCAGCCCAATCACAATATTTATACAAACTGTCATCTACAGCATCAAATTGAACACGACTAGGTATCTCTATACTTAGGGCAGACAGAGGTAAGGATTTTCATTACTTATCACATAGGAATGGGGTGAGGATTTGCTATAATTCCTATTAAAGGCCTAATAGAGTGTTTAACAGGAATATATAATAAATTATGCTATTACTTAATTATTAGAAGGGGGTATAATCTCATTTTCTAGAAATCATTTTCTAGGAAAATACTTCCTGTTAACCTGTTCCAAAACAGCCCTCTGAAAGAGGCACCATTTTCAAGGGAATAACCAGTTTCCTCAATTTGGTCCTTCTCTGAACAGCCCAGACAAGACTGTCAGGCAGTAGATCAAAGAACCACAAGGGTAAGATGTTCAGATCACAATGCTTCTTCTAAAGAAATTATGACAGATGACCATGAGCAATTAATGAAACGAAATACTCTGTCAGGCACAGTTAGCAAGAAAGATTTTATATACCTGGGGAAAAAAGTCTGCCTCAATAGTAATGGGATAGGGCTGGCCCGGTGGCGCACTGGAGAGTGCGCCGCTTGAGAGCGCGCCGCTTGAGAGCGCAGCGGCGCTCCCACCGAGGGTTCGGATCCCATGTGGAGACCGGTTCCCGCTCACTGGCTGAGCACAGTGCGGGCGCAACACCGAGGGTTGTGATCCCGTTGCCGGTCCCCGGTACGGGCACGACACCGAAGGTTGCGATCCCGTTACCAGTCAGTTAAAAAAAAAGACAAAAAAAAAGTAATGGGATAAAGAGAATCCAATGAATGAAAAAATAAAATCAGGAGAGACTCCTGGTCAAGATGGCAGAATAGACAGTCCCCAGTGGCACTCTCTCCCACAAATCAACCAATTTACAACTTTAAAAAAGCAATGACAGTCAACTGGGGCCGCTAGAGCTCAGGGGAAGAGATGGAGAGACCTATGGAGTGCAGGAAGGTGGGAGAGGAAGAAAAAAACCACTCTGAACATTTCAAATCCCAGCCGTTTCCTAGCTGGAGCTGCTGAGTGCACAGAGCAGGAGCTGGAAAAAGCCACAGGTGTGCCCTTCGGATAAAGTTGCTTGGAGGTGGCAGGGGAGAAAAGGGCCTTGGTGACCCCCAGGCAAGCAAGACCACTAATAGGGTTCCCATGGACCCACATAGGAGGAGCCCCAACAACTGAAAAAAAGAAGCCACTCAGAGGCTGGTGAGTCATCACAAGGGACCAGACCATGGGCCATCCCATGGGAAGTGTTTGGAGCAGGGTGGTGGGGGAGATGGGCGCACTGGGGGAACAGTGGGGCACAGCAAGGACAACTGATCTGTTCCCCAATCAGCGTAGGACCATTCTAAGGAGACTGGTCAGGAATATAGAATTGCATAGGGTGCAGTCTGATGAGAAGACTCAGGCCCAGACTAGAGTTTCTACACAATCCAGGTGTGTCAGATCTCATGAGAGCAGGAAGTACCTATAGGGTCAACCATTAAAACCTGAGCTGCACAAAAGGCCTTCCCTAGGGAATGAGCAGCAAAGCAGCAACTATCTCAACCACAGAGCTCAAGTGCTGGTCCCCACCAGAAGTTCTCCCATTTTAAAGGCAAAGGACAACAAATTAGTTCCAGGACAGAGTTTCAGTGGTGGGAACAGCAAATAAGCCAACACAGAACTGAAAGAAAAAAATACCCACACCAGAGACAAAGTTTGATATTAATAAGTAAAGGTCTCAATTCACCAAAGGATACCTATAATACCTAGAAGGACCAGAAGTCCGCTGGGTTACTAAGCCAGAGAGTGGGGAGGGCCAGGGACCTCAGCCATGCCCCGACACCTGCAACCAGTCCAGAGAACGGGGTCCGAGGGTTTCGGCCACACCCCCGACATGTGCAACCAGCTCAGTGACGACCACCGAGCCACAGCAAGAAGGGCCCCAGATTCCCAAGCTGGCGTCATGGGGGGCGAGGGCTTTTCCCACACCCACATGACATATACACCCAGTCCTGCAATGACCAAACCACCTTTGGAAGCCCCCTGGTCTCCCCTGTGGGAATGAGGGGGATGCCACAGGCCTCAATCCTGCTCCTCCTCCTCCCTCCTCCTTCTATCACATTTCCTTCCCCTTTCCCCTCCCCCTCCCTCCCAACTGCTCCACAACATCATAGAATATTAAAAAGAAAAAATAACAATATTAATTTTTTAAAAAGATAAATAAATAAATATATAAAACCACGAGAGGTGAAGTTGCTTTTCACAAAATAGGTTTTGGAAAACCCAGGTAGTGAGCTTCCCAGGAGAAATGAAATAGTAAGGTTTCAGAACATTTGGGTTTTTTCCCTCCACTGTGGGGTCGGGAGATGACATACACAGAAGGCAAAGTACCCATAACACAATTTTACATTTTGAGAAAGGTACTGGGCATTACTTACATATTTTTCGAATGGGGACAACAAAGATACCTTTTTTCTGATTTGCTAGATGATCCAGGGTTTGAAAGTTCTGACGATGTTGCTCTCATGGAGGACTGCGCAGGAGGAGGACTACTAAATAAAAAATTGCTAATCAACCTCCAGATGGCAAGGAATGGGTAAAGTACTGTCCCCAACAGTGTCCAAATGTCTCCACTGGAAGAGTGTATGATGGATGTACTTGGTCTTCCTGCCTAGAAAGTAAAAAATAAACCTAAATAAAGATTACATCAGCACAATCACATCACTCTCAAGGTTGTAGATGAATCTTTTATTTGGAAAGCGAGGTCTTACTGGTCTTGGTTTACTACAAGAAGGTAAAATCCATCTTTTACTATTTTTAAATGTATACAAATTTCTGGAAACTCCTGAAGCTCTGTTTTTGTTTTTTTTTTTTAAGATGACTGGTAAGGGGATCTTAACCCTTGACTTGGTGTTGTCAGCACCACACTCTCCCAAGTGAGCTAACCGGCCATCCCTATATAGGGATCTGAACCTGTGGCCTTGGTGTTATCAGCACCGCACTCTCCCAAGTGAGCTAACCGGCCATCCCTATATAGGGATCTGAACCTGTGGCCTTGGTGTTATCAGCACCGCACTCTCCCAAGTGAGCTAACCGGCCATCCCTATATAGGGATCTGAACCTGTGGCCTTGGTGTTATCAGCACCGCACTCTCCCAAGTGAGCTAACCGGCCATCCCTATATAGGGATCTGAACCTGTGGCCTTGGTGTTATCAGCACCGCACTCTCCCAAGTGAGCCACGGGCTGGCCCTTGAAGCTCTGTTTTTTAAAAGAGTAATTATAATATACAAACTAGAACAGAGTTTTCGTTGATGAAGTATTTTTAAGAAAATTAAACTTTTGTAATGATATTAACAATGTTGATAAGAAAAGTGTTTCTTGCTGATAAAAAAAGAAAACATTTCAACCTGCAGTGAACACAATGAAATTCTGATTACTGGAGGGCTAATTATTTTAGGTGGGGGCCTCTCCTTTAGAATATGGTGAGCTACACTAACCAGAACATGGAACACCCAGGCTCGCATCCTCACTCTGGTACTTAAGGTGGGAACTTGACAGTCACTTAAGCTTTCTGAGCCTCTTTTCTTCATTAGACATTAAAATGTTGTTGTGAGGATGAAGTAGGATAATGAATTTGAAAAATTAATATTATTTTTATGTTACAATAATTTTTTTTTAAAACGTGGTACATAGTAGAGCCATATATAAAAGACATTAAGTCTGTGAATGAGACAGATACTCCACATTTCTTATTTATTGTAAACAACAATAGGTGAGGAAAAAAGCTGAAAATTCAATTATTTAGTGCTTCAAAAGCAATATTAGCAATAAAAACATATAAAGCACAGGATAATGGCACAATAAACTGATCTAATTTTTGGATAATTTGGATTTTAATTACCCAGAGTATACCACTCCCCTTCCCTTCCACTAATAAGAAATGATCAAGAGTAGAACAAACAGAAAATTACAGGAGTAGAAAAAATATACATGTATATACATACTGGCAACAGTACCACTGAAGCACTTGGGGCAAGTTCCAAATCCAATAATTTCTTTTTATAGTCTTCTTTTGTAAACTCCCTCCTGGGAAACATGGTTGCTAGTGAAAAATTACCGTAAGTGTTGCCAACAGCCTGTAATGTAAAAATAAGTTTTAACACCTTACAACTGTGCCTTTTTAAAGATATTACATTACTCACATGCATCCAAAATGACAGCTTTAATTAAAACTGCCTTAATTTTAAAAGTTAACTTAAATATAAACTCACTTATAAAATCTTTGCTTCAAAAAGTAGCTGAAAAGCTATCAAATCCAAATAGTTTTCAAAAGCTTCAATAACTCAAAGATGACCACAAAACAGCAAAAAATACAGTTCCTAAAACCATATAAATACTGAATAAAAATGAATATGTATCTTCCTTAAGTTTGGCTGTAGTTCATCATTAGGGTTTTCACTATCCTTTGACAAACTTATATTCATGTCTCACAAATACACATTTGGATTATAGTTATTCTCTATTTAAAATCTGGAACAGACTAGTATTTCCCTCATAGATATAACTTCAGGAGTTTTTGCCTTGTCTCTACAAATGGTCCATAATCAACCTACACAATACATATAATCCCAGATCCAGGAACATACACTGGGCAGAACCAAAATCACCTCACAGTTTTAAGTCACCTCTACTTGTAAAACCTTAGATAACTGCTTTATCTTTCCGCAGAAGATTGCAAAGTAGGAGACTAACTTTTGTTTTTTGTAATTTTTTTTTTTAATGTAGATCACATACATACTCCTCATTGTTCTTACTCTAACATAAGGACATACAACATACAAAATTCAGTCTCTGTATTGAGGTGGAACTTTAACAGGACAGATTTCTTTTTCCCACGTAGCCCCCTCTTCATTTACTTATGGGAGAAGCACTAAAACTCAAGACAGGAGACACCCTGTAGGAGGTCCCAAAACAAAAGAACAATAAAATAGCTTACTTGTGGTTGGTTCTATTATTAAGCTTAGGGGAAAAGGGTTCTTCACCTCACTTTTTTTCACTGTCCAGCCCAGCTTACCAGTACAAGAAGACAGACAGCTTTTGAGGTATCCTCTTGGAACCCATAAATGAGGGAGAAGACTACATGGGGAGAAGAGGTCTGGCAGAAAGATCTGAACCCAACACCCAATGTCCTAATTCTAATCTTGAAGTTATATATATGAGAAAAATACTGATACATGTAACGAGCTTAGACCCTAATGGACACCTGGTGCCCAGAATCCATTTTGAATAAGAAATCAATAGGAGAATGAAAACTCACTGGAAATTACTCATTTTATTTTCTAAAATGTAAAATTTCCTATCCCATTCAGATTTGGGGTAGGGCCATGTTTTGGAAGTAAATTCCTGAAGAAGATACTTACTGTCAAATAAAGATTACTAATCTTTTG
>NW_007726209.1:1102358-1109209 GCF_000696425.1 Galeopterus variegatus | reverse complement strand
ATGGGACAACTCCCTCAGATTAGACATTTGGGAAACCATTTGTTTTTACTCCTCCAGCTGAGTCTACTGACCAGCGAGAAAATTTTCCAGAGCCTATTGGACAATATAAGCAAACTCCTATTTTTGCACAACAAGCAGATATGCTGTTCACACACACAAGTACACAACAGAAGCTCCACAATATCTCAGAGGTGTCTTGTGCCTCCCTCCTGGAGATAAGTCATGATTTACTCACATTCTTCAAGTTCTGCTTTGAAATTTTTCCTTCCTACAATTTAATAACCTACATATCAATCTTTACTATAACTCAACACCTAAATATACCTGTGCAGCAAACTGCCTGGCTTCTTCTAGAAGAGCATCAGAAAGGAACTGACTTGTAAAAGAAGAACCATCAGGAAGACGGAATTGAATTCTTGCAATAGTGCTATGAAAAAAGAAAATTAAAGTCAGCATCTTTTTCTTTTTTTTTTTTTTACTTTTTTTTTCTTGGCAGCTGGCCTATACAGGGATCCAAACCCATGACCCTGGTGTTATCAGCACCACACTTTACCAAGTGAGCTAACTGGCCAGCCCTAACATCAGCATCTTTACCTCTACGTATTCTCCAACAATATCATTAAAAGAGAAAATGGAAACGAAAATGTGCAATGACAATAGATTTTTTCCCCCACAATGTGAGATCTTTTCATGTATTATTTTTTAATAAAACCTTTATTGAGAATTCACATAACAAAACTCAACCTTTTAATGTACACAATTCAATGATTTTTAATATATTAGAGTTATGTGACCATCACCATTATCTAATTCCAAAACATTTTCATCACCACAAGAAGGAACCCTGAAACCACTAGCAGTCTCTCCCTAATCCTCCTTCCCCCAGCCCCTGGGAACACTAATCTATTGTCTCTATAGATTTGCCTATTTGGGGCATTTCATATAATGGAATCATACAATATGTGACCTTTTGGAAGTGTCTTCTCTCATGCAGCATTTTGTTTTGAAAGTTCCTTCATGCTGTTGCATATATCAGTTCTTCATTCCTTTTTGTCGCTGAATAATATTCCACTCTATAGGATATACATTTTGTTTATCTGTTCTTCAGCTGACAGACATCTGGATTATTACATTTTGGCTATTATGAATACAGCTGCTATGAATATTCATGTACAGGTCCCTGTGTGGACATGTTTTCAATTCTCTTGGATATATACTTAAGAATGGAATTTCTGGATCATATGGTAACTTTATGTTTAACATACTGAGGAACTGCCAAATTGTTTTCCAAATGGCTGCACCATTTACACTCCCACCAGTAACATAGGAAGGTTCCAAATTCTCCACATCCTCACCAACACGTTATTGTTTCTTTAAATTTAGGCATCCTAGTGGGTGTGAAATGGCATCTCATTGTGGTTTTCATTTCCCTAATGACTAATGATGTTGAGCATCTTTTCATGTGCTGATTGGCCATATGTATACGAGAGTACTTCAGAAAGGTTGTGGAAAAATAGAATTTAAAGATAATACAAATATTTCCTTCTTCGGAGACAGATCTATTCAAATCCTTTCCCCATATCTGAAATGGGTTGTTTTGATTGTTGAGTTGTAAAAGTTCTTTTTACATTCTAGATACAAGTCCCTTACTGAATATATGGTTTGCAAATATTTTCTCTAATTCTATAGCTTGTCTTTTTACTTTCTTAATGATGTCCTTTGAAGCACAAAGGTTTTAAATTTTAGGCTGGCAAATTAGCTCAGGTGGTTAGGGCACAGCCTCATAAACATCAAGGTCATGGGTTTGGATCCCTGAACCACCTGTCAGCTGCCAAGGAAAAAAAAAGTTTTAAATTTTGATGAAGTATAATTTATCTATTTTTTTCTTTTGTTGCTTGGGCTTTGGATGTCATGTCTATTCCCTATTCCAAAACCACAAAGATCTACTCCTTTTTCTTGTCCCTAAGAATTTATACAAGGGGCTGGCTGGTTTGCTCAGATGTTTAGAGCATGGTGTTATAACACCAAGATCAAGGGTTCTGATCAAGGTCAAGGGTTCTGATTAAGGGTTTGGCCGGCTGCCCAAAAGAAAAGGAAAAAAAAAATTGGGAGGAAAGAATTTATACAGTTTGGGCTGGTCATAGTTATCTCAGCTGATTAGAGTGTGGTGTTGTAACTCCAAGGTCAACAGTTCAGATCCCCATACCAGCCAGTTACCAAAAAAAAAAAAAAAAAAAGTTACATAGTTCATAGTTTTACATTCAGGTAGCTGATCCATTGAGTTAATTTTTTATATGGTGTGAAGGGTCCAAATTCATTTATTTGCCATGTAGACAGATAATTGTCCAACCATTTGTTGGAAAGACTATTCTTTCCCATTGAATGGTTTTGGTACCCTTTTCAAAAATTGATTATAAAGGCAAGGGTTTCTTTCTGGAGACTCACTTCTACTACACTGATCCATATCATAAGCCCATCCTTATTTCAGTATGACATTATCTTGGTTTTACTGTTGCTTTGTAGTAAGGTTTAAAATCAAGTGTGAGTCCTCCAACTTTGTTCTTTTTCCAGATTATTTTGACTATTCTGGATCTCTTGAATTTCTGTATGAATTTTAGGATTAAAATTTCTGCTAAAAAATGACAATTGGAATTCTGATAGGGACTATATTAAATCTATAGATCAGGTCAGGGAGTTTTTGCCATCCTTTCAATATTAAGTCTTCTGATCTATGAACATAAGGTATCTGTGTATTTAGCTCTTCTTTCAAAAATGTTTTGTAGCTTGTAATGTACAAGTTTCACACTTTTATTAAATTTATTTTTGTTTTGGGAACTGCCTTACCCCTGCTACATGTCACTCATTCTGATATGATTATCAATATTTCCCCCATCTCCTTCACCACAGGGGTAGGCATGTCACTTACTCCAGCCAGAGAGCCTGCACAAGTGAACACTCTGATTGGTCTAGAGGTGGCCATATGACCCAAGCAGAGCCCATTCAGAATTCTACTCAGTGACTGAGAGAGGCATTGAGAAAAAGAGTAATCTTTTCTCTCTCTGATCATGAACTCAAGATCATATGGTAACTTTGACACCATTTGGAGAGTTTCACTGAGAATTAAGCTAAAACAGAAGAAAACAAGATACTATAGAGAGAGAAAATTTGTAATGATATCCTTTACCTAGCTATCCCTATTTAAACCTACCAATGGATTTCTGAATTGCAGAGTCAATGTAGTCCTTTTTTTTTTTAAAGATGACTGGTAAGGGGATCTTTACCCTTGACTTGCTGTTGTCAGCACCACGCTCTCCCAAGTGAGCTAACCGGCTATCCCTATACAGGGATCCGAACCCTTGGCCTCAGTGCTATCAGCACCACTCTCTCCCAAGTGAGCCACGGGCTGGCCCTATATAGGGATCCGAATGCTTGGCCTCAGTGCTATCAGCACCACACTCTCCCAAGTGAGCCACGCGCCAGCCCTTGTATTCCCTCCTCTTTTGCTTAACCCTAAATGATTTGGGATTCTGACACTAAAAAAGAATGCTAATACACATGACATAATCACTGTAACTATTTTGATGTATGTGCTTTCTGCCTTCTGAAAATGGATTTCTTGGGTCCTCTTTTAAAAGTTACTTATTTAGTACTGTTATGGTTTACACTCACATTCAATGACAAATATCAATGGCAGCTGCCAAACTGGTCAATACGTCTTTCTGGAATTGACTGTTTACTATAACTGCATTACACATTAGTATTAAAAACCAGCCCACAATCGTCCTCCTTAAGTCCTATGTGCACACATACATTTCAGCATGAAATATACCACCTTCTCTCTCTTGCGTAAGTTTCCCTCTTGACTTCCATCTCTGCCTGTTTGGCCAGCAAGGCAGCAGCTTTGGCTGTCTCTACTTCTTCCTTTGTCTTTGCAAAGCGAGCAGCTCTCTCTGCACGGTCCTTTAAAACATCATTAGATACCAATTATCTTTCACTGCCAGAATGAACTATTCACACACTCCTACACACAAGGAACAAACACAAGGATCTATGCAATTCCTTAAAGCCATACCTGAACTTTATCATTCTGGACCACGTATTTTTTCATTTTATCAACTGTCAGGGATCAGAGTTATTTATATTAAAGAAAGGAGTAGAGGAGGGCTGGACGGTTAGCTCATTTAGAGCACTGTTATAACACCAAAGTCAAGAGTTCAGATATCCATACCAACCAGCCACAAAAAAAAAGGAAAAAGAAAAAAAAAAAAATCAAGGACATGACTTTGCTCATTACTGCATCTCCAGAGCCCAGAACAAGGTCTGCCACATAGTAGATGCTCAATAAATATTTGCTGAAAGACCAAACGAACGATATTGTGGTAGGGATGGTTTTCATATGCTACAACTGCTTAACTCAAAGCAATTGTTGCAAAACCATCATAAGCTTTAATGATGTGCCTGAAGCCTTTGAATGTCCCAGGTAAGAATACTTGTGTCTACAGAAAACTGCCAAGCAACCAATTCGTAGCTTACTTCCTAGGGACTCTCTGAAAGCTGCCGATAGAATTTGGATGTTACTGTCCCCACAAAACTAATGTGGAAATCTGACCCCCAATGTGGCAATGTTGGGAGTGGTTTGGGTCATGGGGGCAGATCCCTCATGAATGGATTAATGCTCTCCCTGGGCAGGTGTGCCCTCATGAATGAGTGAGTTCTCGCTCTATTAGTTCCTGTGACAGTTGGTTGTTTAAAAGAACCTGGTACGACCCCCCTCCTCCCCTCCCTCCTTCCGAGGCCCATGCCAGATGCAGCTATCCCAGAATCACGAGCCAAATAAACCTCTTTTCTTTATAAATTACCCACTTTCAGGTATTCTGTTATAGCAACACGACCCCCCTCCTCCCCTCCCTCCTTCCGAGGCCCATGCCAGATGCAGCTATCCCAGAATCACAAGCCAAATAAACCTCTTTTCTTTATAAATTACCCACTTTCAGGTATTCTGTTATAGCAACACAAAACAGACTAATACAGCTGCCTTTTGACTACTGATAAAATGCATAACATAATGAAGCATGGAGGTAGATCACTTTGAAAAAACTCATCTTAATTTTAAGTGTTTTAATTCAACATACAATTTCTAATAAAAAGAAGGTCAGGATTGGTATTCTTTATTTGAGTCACTAAAATATACTATTTTTGTATGCAGTGTCCGGTAGTAATCAAGTCACTGTGCAATATCACAAAAGGAAAACAATATCACAAATGTCCTAGAGTCAAGCATTAAAAATAAACATAAGACTCACCAATGCAATCTGCTGTTTTATACGCTCTCGAGCTGCCCTATCCTCTGCCTTTTCTCTGTTTCTTTCCTCTAACATTCTTTTTGTTAATTCTTCTTCTTGTTTTCTTTTAAAATCCAACATTTCTTTTCCAGTTTTTCTCCTCTCAATTTCCTTCTTAATCTCTCTCTAATTTAAAGAGAAAGTAAGTTATGAGCCCAAAACATAATTTGATAATCTGCCCCGGATATTATTTTGAATATAGGGAAAGCTGAATGTAGGATGCAGTTAAAAGAATAAAACTTCATAAAATATAAGGGTCTGGTAGAGTTTATTAACATCATGGTTAATGGTCATGTGTGTATCAATTTATAAATCTTTGCTAGTGGTTCTGTTAAGATTATAATGTAGTTAGTGTAATTTGAAAGCAAGCAGCATTACAAGTCTTTGGTTTCTAGGGTAAACAGATTCTCCTCCAGGGACAACATGGCCGTCATTTATTTGGGTCAAAGAAAATGATAACCTTCCTATATTAGAACCCCAAATAAATGAGGCACAGTTATAGGCACACACAATGAGAAAAAATGAATGGTCCACCAGAACATGGTAAAGTGAGAGGAAAAATTCAGCAGAATGTCTACACACTTCTTTTCCACAAAAACGAGCTAGAAACTTGATCATGTGCCTCAAGCCAAAAATTTTAACTCAAGTCCCCTTATTATTCTTCTTATTATCACTCTTATTTTTAGTCTTATTATTGTAAAAGACTCAATGCAGACGGAAAAAAGACGGTTTAATTTATTCCAAGCAATTTATAAAAGGAACTTAGTATACACTATGATCCTAACTTCCTTCACTATGCCTCAACACAGAATTATAAGTAGGAAGCCAAATGACAAACATTCCTTCGCTTAATGGAGGAGTAAAACAATGCTAAGTGCATGAACTTCACCTGTTCTTCCTCTTTCCTTTTCTCTTCTCTCCTTTCTTCAAGTTTTTTTGTTAGTCTGTGTTTAAAAAAAACCAGAAAATCACTGATACATCATATTAGTATAAAGCACATTTAGGAGATTTATTTAGCTAAAACAACTGGGGAAATACAGAAATCAAAAAGAAAAGCCCCTGAAGGCATAGCAACAATTTATCTGTCTGGCACAAGGACCCTACAGAAATCCACAAATCAATGGGAGCCCATCAGAAGCTTAGCTCCAGCTTGCCTCCTACTTACTTTGAAAGTTCCCCATTTTGTTTTTCTGAGTTATCTGATACTGATTTAAAAATACAGAAATAAAATTTCAAAAAAGTATGTAAATCAATGTTTTATAAATGCTTTGCCCCTTAAATGTAAGTAAACAATACAGCACAAAACTGGTAAAAATAAAAGTGAAAAATATAAGGCCAGCATTCACAAATAATAATAATACCAAATTGATTCTCAACTGTAAAAAAAATTCATCATTAAAAAGTTAATGATTCTGGGCCGGCCCGGTGGCGCACTGCTACAGTGCGCCACTTGGGAGTGCGGCGGGGCTCCCGCCGAGGGGTCGGGGCCCACATACAGACCGGCCGCGC
>NW_007726209.1:1047231-1102105 GCF_000696425.1 Galeopterus variegatus | reverse complement strand
AGCGAGGTGCGGGAGCAACACCAAGGGTTGCGATCCCGTTGCCGGTCCCGGTCCGGTACGGGCATGACACTGAGGGTTGCGATCCGTTGCCGGTCACGAAAAAAGACAAAAAAAGGAAAAAAAAAAAAAAAAGTTAATGATTCTGAAACTACACACTAGTAATAGTTACACAACCTTCTGCATAAACTAAAACTCAATGAATTGTAAATTTTGATTTTATGGTATGTGAATTATATCTCGATTTTTTAAAATTAATGAAACTTTCCCTGATAGAGATTTCAGTTGCAGAGATGTATGCATTTGTTAAAACTCAGCTGAACAACTTCTGCCAGCCATCAAGGGAGTATTCAAAGAATGATGGGGACATGTCAAAGGACAGAAAACCCATTATGAAGGAAATTCCACTAGCCAAATAGGGGACAATTTGTACACCAAAAAGAATAAGAGCAATGAATTATAACACATTGGAGAGGAAAAAAAGGATCAGTGAAGTGTATTAACTACTAATGGGAGTTATAAACTGGATAACCATTTTGGAAAATTGGGCAGTAGCTATAACCCAGAAATTCCCACTCCTACATGCACTAGTATATGCCCAAAAGAAATGCGTACATATGTCCTCCAAGACACATACAAGAATGTTCTTCATACCACCCCTATTTACAAAAGCCCCAAACTTAAAACAACCCAAATACCCATCAACAGTAGAACCACTTAAAAAATCATGGTATTGTCAAATTATAGAATACTATACAGCAATGCGAGTGTACTATTGCCACATGCAACAACATAAACAAGACTCACAAATATAAAGCTGAACAAAGAAAATTAAACACAAGAAGAGAACATGTAGTATGACTCCATTATAAAGTTCACAAACAGGCAGAACTGATCTATGGTGTTAGATTCAGGATAGTGTTAGGGAGGGAAGCTGTAATCAAGACGGGCATTAGGGAGGCCTGTAGGACAATAGTAATTTTCTATTTCTTGAACTGGGTGCTGGTGTCCAATGAGAAGTTTACTGGGGGTAAAAAGGGAGGGAGGGGCAAATGGAAAGGAGGATAGGTGCATCGAAGCACTTCTGTACAGATGACTACCAGCTAGTAAATGTAGAAAAACTGAAATAAGAAAAAAAGAAAATCACCGTTTTTAACTACCAATGAAATGACTGATTCAAGCAAAAATCAATGTAGACCAAAACAACTGAGTGAAAGTTTGTGAGGAATAGGATATTTGCTGTTTCAAAGAATCACCCCATGGATAACTTATTAATTAGAAAGGGAAAAGGGTACCTTTATAATGGAGATATCCAACAGACACCATCCTAACCAAATGATTAAACTTAACATCACCAATAATGCATGTAATCCTGATGTAATGGGAATGACAAAACAAGACCTAGGTAATGATCTTACCAAAGTTTATCCTAAATCTAACAATGATTAAACAGGGACAGGATCACAGGACATTCTAGAAACAACTAGACTAGACTCTTCGAAAAAGTCCAACTTACGAGAAATGCAAACAAAAACAAGGAAAATGTTTTGGATTCAAACAGACTAAACTGAATGCAATGAATAATCCTTGATCTGATCCTGAATCAGGAGAAAAAGGTATAAAAGAACATTACTGGGACAATTGGAGAGATCTGAATATAGACTACATATTAGATAACCTTACTGTATCAATTTCTTTACAATTTTTGTTTGTTTGTTTTACTTTTTTTTTTTTCTTTCAATTTTATTTTGTCAATATACAATGTGGTTGATTATTGTAGCCCATTACCGAAACTCTTTACAATTTCTTGAGTGTGATCATGTATTGTGCCAATATCTGAAAATGTCTTTATTTTTTAATTATATACTACCTGTAAAATTCTCTTCTGAGAAAAACAGATGCAATTTTGTTGTAATGTGGTTGAAAAGCCACACTGCATCTTTTTTTTTTTTCCTTTTTGTCTTTTTTCGTGTCCGGCAACGGGATCGCAACCCTCGGCGCCGCGCCCGCCCCTCGCTCAGCCAGTGAGTGGGAACCGGTCTGTATGTGGGATCCGACCCCTCGGCGGGAGCGCCACCGCACTCCCAAACGGCGCACTGTAGCAGTGCGCCACTGGGCCGGCCCACCACACTGCATCTTAATGACAAATTGTTTCATCACTTTTTCATAGGGGCATTAAGTCTTTGAACCCTTTCCCAGATTTTTTATTTTCACTTCACCCCAGGGTGATACAAGTGAGGGTGCACAGTGGTGAGTCTGGTGTTGGTAAAAAAGAAAGAAATAGAAGAGCATGAGCCACTGGGAACTTCTGTTCCCTGCTGCTGTTCTTCCTTATACCGTTTGCTCACACTGTGAGAGGATTTTTCCTACTTTTTACCTCAACTTGTGTAAAGAACAATCACAATCTAGGTTTTGCTGAAATCAAGCTGATCTTAACTGATTCACAAGTGAACCCAAAGACCCAAAATCAGCAATCACTGTGAACCCTGCATCTCAAAGCATATATGTGAACAAGAAAATATCAAGTCTCTCTAACTATCAAGTTAAAAAGGAATCTTTTTTAACTTCTATATAACACTAAATGGTTTCAAGGCAGGATTAAAAATATTCCTGCTTACCCACTAACCATTAACTCATACAACTTTTAAGAACCACAGCATATAAGACTATGATTTAACAATTATTCCATATTAAAAATACTAAACCAGAAACTAGAGTCAGAAATTTCTATCTGATTATTAGGCCAACTAGTAAAAAAATGACATTTAGTAGACACCCACTTATGCAGAACCCAGGCTCAGTACATAGTCATAAAATGAGTTGAAGCTCTTGTCCAGCTGGAGCTTATTATCCCTATGGCATAGGAAGATAAAAGCAGAATGACAGGTGGAAACACACATGTACCAAAATACCAGTGAAAAATTAGGAACCCTTAGAATGATCACACCTAAAGCTGACTGACGATTTCAGAGATACAGGAAAAGCTTTACCTGCAGAGTGTAATTTTTATGGATACAAATAAGCTGGTCAAGTGATCAAAAATTTCAACCCAGAATTCTCAAACTTCAATTCTGTAATTTTAGCTTTCATTCAAATTTTTAAAAAGTCATTTTCAGGTATTTCATTAACAAAATGCTATTTGCAAAAATAAGAACAAACCTTTCCACTCTGGCGGTGAGGTCCTCTGCAGGTCTCTGATTTGAACATCCACTAGGCTCCTGACAGGGAGTGGCAGGGCCTGAATTTTCTCCTCCTTAATTATTAAATAAAAATAAGAATACTGCATTTAAATGCAATTTTTAAAAGGTAGAAATCTTCTGGATTATGATATCTATTTATAATCTTCCTTCTTTAACATTATACATTTCCCCTATGACTAGAACAGGAGATAAGATACGAGCTATTACTAATCTTGAAGTTTGGATCTGGAAAAAAATAAGTGGAAATAAGGCAATTACTCAGTTGAAGGTCACCAAGTTTAAGGTCAGAGGTAAAGCATGAAGAAATATCAGTTTTGCAGGAGGCATGCCTGGCCATGGGTAGGCTTCACTCTACAGCAGTGCTGTCCAATACGGTAGCCACTAGCCACATGTGGCTACTGAGCACTTGAAATGAGGCTACTGCAGGTGAGTGACTAAATTTCTAATTATGTAAACAAATAAATAAATAAAGATACAATAATCACAATACTTTGCTGAACTTTCAAAAGGGCAGAAAAGAACTAAGGCCAACAGAGGTGAGAAGGCAGGAGGAGTGAATCAGCAAGAAAATGGTAAAGGGCCATAAAAAGTGATTACATTGTATAATGTTGAATATACTAATTATATAGATTTAAGCATCACATATAGCATCAATGCTACTCCATAGATATGCACAATGAATTATATTTCAATTAAAATTTTTAAAAAATAAAATAAAAATAAAAACTCTTTCAATAAGCATGAAATAAATGACAAGAAAAGTAAATAAAATTTTAATTATACTTAATTTTAATTTAAATAGCCACATGTGACTGTTACTATATTATTGAACAGCACAGCTCTAGAGGCCAAGTTTGATCCTGGGAATGGCTCTAGACTCACGTTGGTCCAAGGGATCAGCTTCTGCTGACCAAAGTGACTCCTTAGAGAGTCTCTTTATATCTATCCTATTATTCTTTGAAGGATTCCTGAATGATGGAATTTTCTCCTGGCCCATTCTACAGGGTACTTATAGCCTGGTACTTCCTTTCAGAACCTGTCATTTCCTTCTTTGCTACTTGCCACCAATCTGATTCTTCTTTAGAACAGTAAGGACTGTGGAGCCACAAAGCCTGGGTCCAAGTCCCGTTCTGTCACTTCAGTAAGTTACTTAATCTCTGTGCCTCATCTGCAAAATGGGGACAGTAACCTCATAGGGTTGTTATGAAAAACACATGTTCATTCAAGTAAAATGCTTAGAACTTTCCTGACTGACACACAGTAAGTGCTTTAGTTATTACAGGAGTAGAAGAAATAATCAGTATTACTAAGTAGAGCTAATGGTGCACATCTTTTCCTACCCCTGCATTCAGTGGAATCACCTAAGTAGCTTGAAATCAGCCACGGTGAGAGTATTTACACCTTGGAAATGAGCAAGTATTAAAAAGAAAGGCTTGTTTTTAAGCTTTCACAGAGGCTTTTAGTAGACATATACCAGCATACCACTGAATGCAACCCTTGGATAAGAAGTGGTAACCACTGGCAGCTAGTGTGTGTTCAGTAGGAATTAACTAAGGACATAATATATCTTGATATCAGCAACAAATTTAACAAAATTTTTGAAGATAACCTGTGGAGAAGCCATGGGGAAAAAAGTGCTGAATAGCAGTACAGTGAGGTGAACCTATGACCCATAATCAAAGAGAAATGGATGGATGTCACACACAGGAAGACTTCCAATGCTATGCCACAGAGTTCTCTGCTTTTGGCATTTTATAAATGACTTGAAGATGTAGCATCTACATTTGTAACTTTATGGGTAACCCCTAAACTGGGTGAAATAGCTTATTAACAGTCATATTTAATTCCAATTACTGGATGAAAGGGAGTTTAGGAGGTGGGGGGAGCAGGGAAAAGCCTCAGTGAGTAAATAACTGATAAAATCCAAAATAACGAAAATTTATCAGAGGAAGTTTTGCCTTTAGGTTTAAAAAGTTAATTGGATTATCAGGCATAAAGTACCTCCTGACGGAAATATACATCATCACCTAAAGTAGTCTTGCCAAAAAAGAGTAAGAAAGAACCCAAATCTGAAAATGCCTAGAGTTTTAACTATCAATTTAAAGAAAATATTGGGAAGAGAGAACATTTACATAATTCCATGGGGATACAGCAAAATCCAGACTGTGGGAAACTACAGGACAAATTACCAATAACAGTGGGAACTATATATTAAATTAAAAGACCTTTCAACAAATAGCAATATATTTGACTCTGATTCAAACAAACTGAAAAAAAAAATACTGTAATATAAGTATCACCTAGATAATTGATGATAAAAAAGAATTACGGTTAAACTCTCTAGCTTTCATAATGGATAACAGAATTGTGGTTCTTCTAAGTTTTCATCTTTTAGATACTGACATTTATAAAGATGAACTCATATACAGCCTGAGATTTCTGTCATAATAATCTGGGAGAGGTGGTGGTATAACGATAGAGAAGACAAAAATTGAGCAAATATTGACAATTACTGAAGCTGGATGATGAGTACCTTGAGTTCAATTTCGATTCTCTCTACTTTCCAATGTGCTTGCATATTTTCATAATTAAAAAAAAATTTTTTTAATGGCCATTATATATAATCTTAAAAGAGTCTTTCCTTACATTTTAGAGATAAATATCAAAATATTTGAGTACGGGGCCGGCCTGTGGCTCACTCGGGAGAGTGCGGTGCTGATAACACCAAGGCCACGGGTTCGGATCCCGTGTAGGGATGGCCGGTTGGCTCACTGAGTGAGTGTGGTGCTGACAACACCAAGTCAAGGGTTAAGATCCCCTTACCGGTCATCTTTTAGAAAAAAAATATTTGAGTATGAGTGAAGTGCACAGGTGAAACCAATATTGGCCAAGTTGAAGACAGGCAATGGATTCATGGGATTTCTTATACTATTTTCTCTACTTATGTACATGTTTGACATTTTCCAGAGTGAATAATGTTTTTAAACCTATAAAGAACTGAGATTAGAGCTGATACTCACCTCAAATTAGACAGAGCTTATAGTTTGAGTATATCCAAGTTAACTGCCTTATAAAACAAAAACATCATCATTCTTTCCAGCAATACAATAGAATCCAGTGTCTACAACAATGTGCGAGATAAAACCCAAAAGTTTTTGACATACAAACAAACAGGGAAATCTGACCCATTATCAAGGGAAAAGGCAAACAACAGAACTCAACCCTAAGATAAGCTAGAAACTGAAATGATCAGACGAGGACATTAAAGCGGCCATTTTAACTCAATGAGATAAAAGAAAAATATGCTTGAAATGAATTAAAAGATAATAAAACAATAAAATGTGAATAAAGTGTACTTAGAAACTCACTGAATTTTTACAACTTCTTTTTTTTTTTTTCCTTTTTGTCTTTTTTCGTGACCGGCATCAGATCGCAACCCTCAGTGTCGCGCCCGTACCGGACCGGGACCGGCAACGGGATCGGATCGCAACCCTCGGTGTTGCGCCCGCACCTCGCTCAGCCAGTGAGTGGCCGGTCTGTATGTGGGATCCGAACCCTCGGCGGGAGCGCCGCCGCGCTCCCAAGCGGCGCACTGTAGCAGTGCGCCACCGGGCCGGCCCCGAATTTTTACAACTTCTATAAGTCCAATTATTTCTAAATAAAAAGTTGTAATAATAATAAAGAAGGACAAAATAGAAATCCTAGAACTAAAATGTATTACCTAATCTTATTTAAAATAAAAAAATTCACTGGATGAGCTTAACAGCAGAATGGAAATGAAAAAGTGTCAGTGAACTTATAGATCAACAGAATTATCCAATCTGAGGAAGAGAAAAAAGATTAGAAAATTGGGCCGGCCCGGTGGCGCACTGTAGAGTGTGCTGCTTGGGAGCGCAGTGGTGCTCCCGCCAAGGGTTCGGATCCCATGTGGAGACCGGTTCCCGCTCACTGGCTGAGCGCGGTGCAGACGCAACACCGAGGGTTGCGATCCCGTTGCTGGTCCCCGGTACGGGCGTGACACCGAGGGTTGCGATCCCGTTACCGGTCAGTAAAAAAGACAAAAAGGAAAAAAAAAAAAAGATTAGAAAATTGAACCTGTGGGACAATATCACAAAGCCTAATATACATGTAATTAATTTTGGCAAGATAGGAGAAAAGGGACAAAAAAAATTTGAAGAGATAAGTCACAACTTCCCAAATTTGGTGAAAGTCATACATTATGGGTTCGAGAAGCTCAGTAAATCCTAAACAGTATAAATACAAATAACAACACCCCTGGGCATATCATAGTCAATTTGCTGAAAACCAAAGAAAGAGAAAATACTGAAAGTAGCTAGAGAAAAAGAACATATTCCATACAGGGGGAAACAATTAGAATTTACAAAAATTAATCAGAAACTGTGGAGACCAGAAGACAGTGGCACACCTTTAGAGCGCTGAAGAAACAGTAATCATAAATCCCAAATTTTATATCCAACAAAGGTAACCACCCAGTACTGGCTAGCCGCCAAAAGTAAATGAACAAACAAAAGTATCCTTCCAGTATGAAGATGAAACAAAGACACTTTCAGATAAAAGAAAATTACAAAAACAAACCAAAAGAAAAAAGCAAGCAAGCAAGAAGGAAAACTACAGACCTGCACAATAAAAAATGAAAAAGGACTTTTTTTTTAGGCTGAAGTGAAATTATACCAGAGGGAAACAGTTATCTTCAAAAAGGAATGAATATGGAAAACAGTACAGAGGTTTCTCAAACAACTAGATAGAACTGCCATACAATTCAGCAATCCCACTGCTGGGTATATACCCAAAGGAATGGAAATCGTCATGCCGAAGGGATACCTGCACTCCCATGTTTACTGCAGCTCCATTTACGATAGCCAAGAGTTGGAACCAACCTAAATATCCATCAACAGATGACTGGATAAGGAAAATGTGGTATATATACACAACGAAATACTACTCTGCCATAAAAAAGAATGAAATTCTGCCATTTGCAACAACATGGATGAACTTAGAAAAACTTATGTTAAGTGAAATAAACCAGTCACAGAAAGAGAAATACCACATGTCCTCACTCATAAAGGGGAACTAAAAACAAACAAATAAAAAAAGAAAGATACAACAATCACAATAATTTGTTGAACTGTTAAAAGGAGAGAACAAAACTGAAGCTACCAGGAGTGGGAAGGGGGGGGTCAACAAGAAATTGGTAAAGGACCACAAAAATGATTACATTGTGTAATGTTGAATATACTAATTATCCTGATTTGAGCATCATATATTGCACACAAGTATTGAAACTCAATGCTGTACCTCACAGATATGTACAATTATGTTTGATTAAAAATAATAAATTTTAAACAAACAAAAAAGAGAAACAAAGCATTTTGGGAATGATAAATATCCAGGTAAATATATTCTGTTGTAGACATAAATGGACTATATCCATAATACAGTCCCCCAGTTCTGTATGCATCCAGAATTTGAAAGATCTACGGATATAAAAACCTCAAAATGAGACTGATAGCTGGTCTTCAAATTTTTCATGTGTAATTCCACAAAGCAGCATTAAAGTTAATGGGAAGTTATAGGGCATCAAATTTCAGTGAATATAAGGAAGAATCTTTCTAAAAACTAGAGCTGATCAATAACAGAATAGGCTTCCTAACAAGGTAATGAGTTTTATATTATGAAATCTATTCAAATAGAGGCTTGACTGGGATGCTGAAGTAGGATCATGTCTCAGTATACTAATATTCTAACTTCTTGGTTTACCTAAACTTATGTTGCCCTATACAAAACTATATTATATTAAACAACTCTGAACACAATCCTTAACAGTCTAAAATTTCTCTGTTGTCTTTTCTATTAATTCCTTTGCAGTCACATCTCTATTTCTACAAGCTCAATTTCATAATAAAGCAATATTATTCTCTTAAATACATATAGCATTTTAGGTTATATGAACAATTCCAAATACAAAGTGAATTTGAACTTTTCAAAATCCTCTAGGCTGGGAAGAGATTCATAAAACTGCTAATTGTCATAATGACATTCCTTGAACCACAGGACAATAGCAGAAATTACAAACCAACTATTCTGGTCTGCTGACTATTTGGGAGTGAAGGGAACATTCACGGACTTTATCCTCTTCTGCCACTGAATGGCATGCATATATATTTAAGAAAACATTTAAATTTTAACAAATTTTAAGTTAAATGAATGTGAGAGAAAAAAAAACATAGAATATATTTATTTTTAAAAATTCTAATCCGTGGCCTTTAAAATGAAGATTTTAACCAAAAAGGTATGTTAAAATTTACCTGTTGCACCATCTGACTTTGTATCAGTAGTAGATGGTGTCTCACAAAACTCTACATTTCCAGACTGAGAATTTTCAGAAGTGTTATGTTCAAATGAGGCAGACGGAGTAGACACTGAACTTTCTGACTGGCTGCCATTTGCCACTGATGTCTCACCTTTTAGTGAGTGCATCTAGAGAGAAAACAAATTGGAATTTAACAGATAAGACTTAGAATTTATGATGGCAGATGAGACCAAAATATGAGTTAAGTCAAGTTATACTCTGTAAAAGTACTAAACTCTAAGTATATGAATTTAAAATGTATAATCCCAAACATAACATAATCACATTATGGAATTCAACTGCCAACTGGCAGGGAATAAAAAGATTTTTTTAAAGCACACTATTGATTTCCCTTCAAATCAGAATTTTAAAAAATAAATAAATAAAATAAGTTACAAGTTTATATTAACCAACTGTCCACAGTGAGTGTAAATGAGAAATTATTGAGTGTAAAGTTCTTAAAATATGTCAAGCAATAGAGTTAAGGCCTTAATGTGACAGCAACTCTTCCTTGCAACAAAGTAATGGTGATGTGCTTTATGTGGTTGTTGTCAGGGGTTAAAGAGGAGAATAAGAAGTCACTCAAGTATTAAGTATAGGCACCTGCAACTTCATAACACTATTTTCAAAACCAGTCCAGAAAGACAGTATTTATTACCTTTTAAGTTTAATGGCATGGCAATTTCCTCAGTATCCAGAGGGCCTCCAAAAATATTCCAATATCAAATTTCTAACAAATCATTTTCCCCTATTTATGCAAAAAAGTTTTCTTTCTTACCTGTCGGACTTTGTGAATTCTCGTAACAAGTTCATCTGCAGAAACACTTCCTGCTATTACTTCCAAGGGAATTCCACTGTCTCCAATAAAGAAACTGGATGGAACACACACTACAGGATCTGTACAGTTTAATTAAGTCTAACAATTCATGTGAAACAAAAGGATAATTTTATGTAAAACTATTCATAACAAAGCAAATTATCTTTGCGAATTTCACAATATAATCCACTAACATGCTTATAATTTAAACCACCGTATTATGTGTGTAGTGCACGTAACCTGTAAAATGATTTATGATTTACTTGTATAGCATATGAGTGAAGAACATCTACTACAATTTTCTGTATCATAACTTTCTTTCTTTTACGTCCATCTTGCTGCTACTACCTGCCTCCACCAGCTACTTCTAACATCCCAACAAATTGCTCCATATTGCTTTTTCAGATAGTCACATAAAAAAATTCCCTATTCTGCCAGTAGCTACAATGTATTATCTCAAAGGACACTTAGTAATACAGTTTCCATAAATAAGAACACATGATTTCCTAAATAAAAATGAATAATTTCTAGATTTTATGAATTAACCAAAATGTAAAAATGCAATTCTTCATTGAAAGGATACAGATTTGTGAAAATTGTAGGCAGGCTTCACTGTAAAACAAAATGAAACAGAAAATCACTAGGTGAATGCAACTATTTCCCAAATATTGAGTTGTTTTTTTATAAAATTTACTGTACCAATTATAATTATTTTTCTGAAATTGTCAATTCCTTTCACAGTAATCAGCTGGAAGGATAAAAACAAAATGAAACAGAAAATCACTAGGTGAATGCAACTATTTCCCAAATATTGAGTTGTTTTTTAATAAAATTTACTGTACCAATTATAATTATTTTTCTGAAATTGTCAATTCCTTTCACAGTAATCAGCTGGAAGGATAAAAATGTAATTCTTATTTCAAAAGACTTTTGTTTTAAATATTTCAATTGGTGTTACTGAGATTCTAGAATGAGGCAACACATTATTCCATAAAACAGAATAAGTGTTCCCAGTTTATTTGATTTATAATTTTCAGATTAAAGTATGATTTGCTCTTACAACCCACAAGTTGGTGGCTGTATCTGGTGGGTGAAAATGGAGTTAGTATATGCCATGCTGTTTCCTCAGCAGCAAGTTAAGTATAGTATTCCTGAATACATACGTTAATCTGTAACAAGAAGATGTAATGCCTACTATAACTTACTAGTGCCTGTGATAATGTAATACTCTATAATAAAGGATTCAAAATAACCTAAATATTCACTAATAAAAACTGATTAACTATACAATCATAAAAAGAAAAACAGTATAGAAAAGTGTGTCAGGGGCCAAACCCGTGGCTCACTCGGGAGAGTGCGGCGCTGGGAGCACTGAGGCAGTGGGTTTGGATCCTATATAGGGATGGCCAGTGCACTCACTGGCTGAGCGCAGTGCGGACGACACCAAGCCAAGGGTTCCGATCCCCTTACCGGTCACAAAAAAAAAAAAAAGAAAGAAAGAAAGAAAAGTGTGTCAAAATGCTACCATTTTTGTAAAAAATTGGCGGAAAATAAATACCTGTTGATTGTGTTGCCTCCAGAGAAAGGAACTGAATGGTCAGGGATGGAAGACAACTTTTTTAACACCAATAAGAGAGTGATCAATGCAGATAAATAATTCCAAGAGATAAATTAATGTGTCCATTTAACAGAGTTTAATTTTTTCTGAATATAAAGCATGATCATCATGAGAATATTTGAAAATATAGGAAAGTATAAAGAAAAAAATTACCAAAAATCCTACCATCTCAGAAATAACCACTATAAACTTTTGATGCATTTCCTACCAATCTATTTTCAATGCATTTGATCTCCAAAAATATAAGACACAATAGATTCTATTAGAAGGCAGTCCATCATTACACAAAGATCAAACATCTCTATACAGATATTCCTGTACCTACTAATAGAAACTTCTATTTTTTAAAATGCTAGATAAATCGGTCTGTATATAATCTCAAGAACTGTGAAATTCTCGTATCTTCCACATTTCCAATAAACTCCTATATTCTTCCTGCCATTGCCAACTCTAAAAGGTACTTCTGGGGCTAACTGGTTAGCTCACTTGATTAGACGGTGGTGTTCATAACACCAAAGTAAAGGGTGTGAAGGGCTGGCCAGTTACCTCGGGTGGTTAGAGTATAGCCTGATAACACCAAAATCACGGGTTTGGATCCCTGTACCAGCCAGCTGCCCAAAACAAACAAACAAAAAGGTGCTTCTGGAAGATAATGAACAATGTAAATAAAATGATATGATATACTTATATTGATAGATTCTGTTTTTATTTTTTTTTTATTATTTTTTTTCCTTTTTGTCTTTTTTCGTGACCGGTAACGGGATCGCAACCCTCGGTGTCGCGCCTGTATTGCGACCGGCAACAGGATCGCAACCCTCGGTGTCACGCCCGCACCGCGCTCAACCAGTGAGCGGACCGGTCTCTATATGGGATCCGAACCCTCAGCGGGAGCGCCGCCGTGCTCCCAAGCGCCACACTCTACCGAGTGCGCCACCGGGTTGGCCCGACAGATTCTGTTTTTAAAAAACTCCTACAGATCAATAAATACACAGTTCAGTAACTGTTGTGACGCAGGCTATGATTTGCTTTATATAACATTTTTGTTAATATAAAAATTTTTAAATAAAGAAGTTTATAAGCTTACAGGTAAATTTCTGAACATTTTAATCTTGACAGTAATTTTCAAACACATTATTCATTCTGATATTATCAATATTAAAAGGACAGGAATACTATTTTGCAATTGCTAATGAATTAATGTTTGTAGGCACTGATCACCAATGGCTGCTAACATCATAGAGACAACAGGGTATTATGTGCCTTCTGATGGAAGACATATCACCATCTACGAAGTAGTTTTGAGGGAGGAAGGGGGATCAAATCTGAATCCACCTATCAATTTACAGGAAAGAGAGGAAAGGAACAAACTAAATGAAACTAACAGGGCCACTAACAAAATCTAGACAGTAGGAAATGACAGTAGGAAATGACAAAACACAGGTACAGAACAAATTACCTGGTTTCTTAAAAAAACAAATTGGAAAGAAAAAGAAAAAGAAAGAGAGAGAGAGAGAGAGAGAGATGGAAGAGAACCCTACAGACTAAGAGACTTGAGAGAGATCAACACATCAGTGAGTGGAACTTGATGGATCCTGAACCATAAAAACTGTAATAAATTATTAAAATTAGAGCTGGCCAGTTAGCTAAGTAGGTCAGAGCATGGTGCTGATAACATCAAGGTCCAGGGTTCAATCCCTGTACTAGCCAGTTGCCAAAAAAACAAATACATAAAATTATTAAAATTGATGAGACAATTGAAAATTTGAACACTGTTTGGTTATTTGATGATATTAAAGAATTACTGATTTGTTTTTGAAGTATTACAGTTATGTTAAAAAATTAGGAATCCTATATTTCAGACACATCTTGAAATATTTACAGATGAAGTGATATGACAACTGTGATTTGTTTCAAATTATATGGGATGAGCAGAAATGAGCGGGGGTATATATAGATGAAATAAGAATGACCATGAGTTGATAATTGTCAAAGCTAGCTAACAAGTACATCGGGTTCATTACACTATTCGGTTACTTTCATATATATTTGAAATGTTCAATAATAAAAGTAGAAAATGAAGAAACAAAACAGACTTGTAGATATTAGGTACTATAAAGGACCTATAAATGTCCTTATTCCTACCGAATTAAGTAGTTCCATTCCAAAAATAGGATCCAAAAGAAGTAGTCAAAAACATTCAATATATGATTTAGTAACTTCCAAGTTCTTGGTAACTGGAGTGGGATCACAGTTCCTTTTGATTACTTGTATGCATCACATAATGGTAGACTTGGAAAGACTACAAAAACTTGAAATTTTTTCAGCAAGACAAAAGGATATATTTGGAAAACGGCAGTCAGAATTTAAGTTTCCAATATGCCTTAGACATCCAAAAACATAAAACATCAACACTCTAATAGTCCAAGAGTATAAACATAAATCACAATCAAAGACCATGATTATAAAATTAAAAAGTAAAGAAATATTAAAACATAAACAAACCTTTTGGTATCAATTTTAATAGCAACAAAACTGTTTGAAGATGCTTCTGTTACTTTCTCATCTTCCCAACTTGCAGCCATTTGTGTAGACTGCTCATCTTCACCTACAAAACATTTCAAGGATTCTTATAACATAAGGCCTGAGTTTGCTGATTGCGAATGCTTTTCCTGGAAAAACTGGAACTTCTAATAAAACATAATCCCACAAATACTATTTTCTACCAAATATGAAAACTGAATTTGCCATAAAATGAAAATGTGACTGCATCCACTATTCACAAAGTAAAGAGTAATGAAAACAAAACACTGCTATTTTGATGATACCAAGTATTTTCTAAAAGTAGACAATCAAATTATGATGCAAATAGTATCACAATAATAAGTCACAGGTAGAAATGTGCAGTGCCTATTTTGGCTTTTGTACATATAATTTCACAAAATAAAAAAGTACATTACCCTTCCTTTATGTAGCACCTTTCTGTTGAGTTTAATGTCTCCATACCCACAGCATTTATTTCCAAAATTCCTCCACAGTATATAGAGGCAGGTACAATTCTGTTTGCAGTTTGGACTTGCCTTTTATTATAAGTATACTAAGTATAAAAGTTACGCTGAGCCAAAACTAATCTATGGTGATAAATTCAGCACAGTGGACCCCTTGATGGAGGGGGAGTTGCTACTGACTTGGAAAGAGTACACAGGAGACTTCTGGGGTGCTGAAAATGTTCTGTATCTTGATCTGAATGACGGATACATAGGTGTGTTAATATACACTCATTTAATATACTGTATGTTAGCTGCAACGAAAAAATGTTTTAAAAGTTATACTTATCAAGAGATTGTTTCAGCTCAGACCTGTAATGTCTAGACTTTGGTATAACCACTTATCGGTGGGCAGAGGGAAGTCACTGAAAAGTATTTCTGAGGTTAGCTAATTGCTTTCTCAAAATGAGTAACCTCTGCCAATTTGCACATTTATGAAAATATTTTCAGGCCACATTTTTTGTTTTACAAAAATGACACAATTATTTACCTACGTTTGTAACCTTCTTTCTTCCTGGGGGTTCACCCTCCTTCCCCAATTTAATCCACCCTTAGTCTTCCCCACCTCAGTTATCTGTTTATGGTAAATTCTATCTTTTCAGTTTTCAGGCCAAAAACCTTAGTTATTCTTGACTTCAGTTGACCATCTACAAAATATATCAAGAGTGTAACTATTTCTTACCACTTCCACTGCTACTACCCTAATCCAAGCTATCACATTTCACCTAAACAAGGACAGTAGCCTCCTTCCTAACTAGTCTCCCTGCTGAGTCTATTCTTCACACAACAACTTTCTTTAAAAAGAAAGATCACATCAACTCTCTGCTCAAAATCCTATAATGGCTCCCCATTTTCCTCAAAGAAAAAGCCAAAGTCTTTACAAGGACCCACCAGGCCCTACACATCAGGTCTCCAGTTATCTCTCTGACCTCATTTCCTTTTTCTTTTTTTTTTTCTTGGCAGCTGGCTGGTGCTCCTTTTTATTTCTCGCTATTCCTTTCTTTTCTATTCTTCAAATACGAAAGACACTCCAGTATCAAGGTCTTTGTACTAGTTGTTTCCTCTACATGAAATGTTCTTCCTCCAAATATCTACATGGTTCATTCTCAACTCCCTTAAATCTTAGCTCAAATATCACCTCAATGAAGCCTTCCCTAATTACTTTAAAATTACAGCCTTCAGACATTCCCAAAGCTCTGGTTTTTTTTTTCTGTATTACTTATCACCTATAATATACCATGTGTTTTAACTATGTTTACTTTCTGTCTCCCCAACAAGAATGAAGGTTCCATGAGGTCAAGAATTGTTTTCCATCTTATCTACTGGTAAGACTCAAATCCCTACAACAGAACCTGGCATACAGTAAGTACATGGCATATAGTAGGCACTAAGTATTCTACAGAATAGCTAAATGTCTGATACAGTGAGTATCCTGGCCTGTCTACGATACTTGAATCTTAATGCTGTACATTTGAATACATATTATGTGAGATGAGATCCAGAAATACCAGGAATGGGAGTTTGAGAAATCTGGCCATGGAAAAGTAAACAGGAACTAGAATGTATCCACAGACCAAGACCCAAAAGAATGCCCCATTAGCAGACTCCCAGATTTTGACAATGAGGGAAAATTACCATTTGCAAATGAGATCGTTCTGAATGGTCTTCAGAGACCATGGGGTGAGAATAAAAAATCCCCCCCCCTTTTTTTTAAAAAGATGACCGGTAAGGGTATCTTAACCCTTGACTTGGTGTTGTCAGCACCACGCTCAGCCAGGGAGCGAACCGGCCATCCCTATATAGGGATCTGAACCCGCAGCCTTGGTGTTATCAGCACCGCACTCTCCCGAGTGAGCCACAGGCCGGCCCTAGAATAAAAAATTCCAAGTAACAGATTGTTTTTGGTTTTTGGCGGCAGCTGGCTGGTATGGGGATCTGAACCCTCGATCCTGATGTTATCAGCACCACGTTCTCCCAAGTGAACTAATAGGCCAGCCCTGAAATTCCAAGTAAATGACTATCAACTAGAATATAGCTATATGGGAACATTCTTACTACAAACACTTCTCAGAGAAGGCTGTGAAGAGTGAGGAATCCTTTTCATTCATTCTTTTGTACATTCACTATTTTATTTCACATTTATTTTGTTTTAGGCATTAGGCTATGTAAACTAAAGATAAAACAAATGAGACATTGTTTGCCCTCAATGGAGCTTAAAATCTAACAGTACAAATAAAAAAAAAATTTCAAACGAGTAGACAACTATAAATATTTACAGTAAAAATGCTACGGAAAAAAAGAACTAGGAAAGAAAATAATGAGACTTCTTTATAATGGTCAGGGAAGCTCTCTCTGAGGTGACACTTAAGGCAAGCCTAAAGAATGAAAGAACCGAGCCACACCAAGAGCCAGAATAGTTCACCAAGCATAAGAAATCCATGTGTAGGATAATGTCATGGTAATGTCATGAACAATGGAAGCACGAAACAGAGAAGAAGAGTTAAGAGAAGCAAGAATCAATGACAACTTCCACACTTATGGTTTATCCAAAAGAAGTATGGTGGTGTCACTTACTTAGACAAAGAACACTAGGAGAGAAAAACAGGTTTAGGCGGTAAACATACTTTTAGGCTTGAAAATCCTGTGAAGGATCTAAATTGGGATGTCACATAGGTAGTGAAAAATATGGAAATGCTTCTTGTGAGGTTGGTGCTTTTTTCTCCCGCACCTATATGGAACTACGTGGGTAGGGTCTGCAGTCACTCAAAGTCACTGAAGCTTAATCCCCACTGTAACTGCTGAGGGTGGGAAGTCCTATTATGATAATTGAAAAGTGAGCCCTCTCTCTCTCTCTGCTCTGCCATTCTGCCATGTGAGACCCCTGCATTACCGCCAAGGAAGACCCTCACCAGATGTGTTCCCCGGACTGTGGACTTCCCAGCCTCCAAAACTGTAAGCAATAAATTTTGTGTCCTTACAAATAACCCAGTTCCAGGTATTTTGTTATAAGCAACAGAAATTGACTAATACAGAGTCCCAAAGGTCAAATCCCCACTGGCAGTGCCTGTCCATAATTTAACCTAATGACAACTGCAGCTGCTTGATCAGCAGATGTTAAAAATTGAATGGAATTACTCAAATTAATGAGAGCTTTCTTAATACTTACTGCTAAGTGGGATTATTAATTGCCAATTTCTTTATCTTTAGATTCTTGTTTTTAATCAAATTATCAACTATGCTATGAAGTTAGGTAGGGCTAAAACTTTAGGAGAAAACATTGTATCCTCGGTAGTATCAGCAGTATGCAAAGTGAAGGCACTTAAAGACAACAGTACAAACTTGGAAGCAATGAGTTGCAGACCCTAGTACAGCAAGCCCTTCTCAACTGCTCAAAACTTAAAAGGCTTTTGTGGTCTGTATTAACCAAAAAAGGCAGTAAATGGTATCTATCATTAACAAATTTTAGCCTGCCTAGCAATACCAGTCAGTGAACAGATACCATTGTTTCAGGCTCCTTGTCAGATTATTCTACCTTCCCAAGAAGAAAATCAAAATCATTTTCAGTTTTACTTCTTTCAATTTACACAGCTACAATCCTCGTTCAAAAATCCTTAATTTGTTGGCTGAAGTAGCAGTGATCTCTCCAGTCTCCTAACATCAATCAACTCTACGATATTCTTTATTTCATCCATGAAAATTTCACTAAGTAAAAACAACTTGTCTAAAATGTTTCTCATTTGAATAGTTCTCTGAAGCACAGTGTATCCTAGAGACCACTCCTTCCAGCTATCAATATATCTTTTTAATTCTTCATTGAGTTGGTATATTATTGTTGAGGTCTCAGATCTAAGAAAATCATGAATTCTCACAATATTCCTCAAAGTTATGAGCAGAGCTCCAGGCAATCTGTAAGTATTGCATTTCATGAGTCCAGTGTCTACATGTTCCGAGAGTGACACTAATCCTACTTAGTCTGGGGGATTAACTGGCTAAAACTCTAAAAAGGCTAACTGTATTTTGGAACAGGTCAAGGGACAGACTCCTTTGTCAAACTAAGTCTTCCTGCAAACATGCAACAGAGTAATTAATATTCTAAATATATGTACATGCTCATCAGCAAAAAGTTAATTGAAGATAGCTCAGTTGGTTAGAGCATGGTGTTGGTCAAGGTCAAGGGTTTGGATCCCCTTCCCAGCCAGCGGCCAAAGAAAAAAAGGTAATTGAAGAATGTATATATACATACAAACCCCAAAGTACAAGACCTATAACTTTAACTATTCCAATAATTTGCACTAGTGTTTCCAAGTGAGTTTCCAAATATTTTTAAAAATTAAATCTAGCATTTCTTCTTTCAAATTAACTGATTACCTTAAGAGTGCCTTCTAGGAATGTTTGGACACCATCAATTGTGTTTTTTGTTCAAAAACATGATACCATAAGCCTAGATTTCCTGACTTCAACACTAATTTAAATTATTACATAAATAGCCTACAATTGTTTAACTCTTTCCTTAAGAAACAAAAAAACAAGACTTTTTTTTAAAGCTGCTAAAAAATATGATTGTTAAGACAAGATGTAAATCATTTTTGGACCCTGGTGCAAGTCACCTTATGACTATGGACCTAAGTTCCTCATCTATGAAATGGGTATAATAAAACCTGTTCTACCTACTGCAAGGACTAATTTCTTCAGCAACAACTTGTTCTTCACTACACTGCATAAAGTTATAGAACTATTAAAAGACGTGAGTGAATTATGAGTAAACCATTATTAGACACAAACAGTTGAAGAAATACACTTCAAATTAACAGTCGTCACAAACATTGATTTGGATCATGTAATGAGAACGAGCAAAACCACAGAGGCAGAAGGTTTACTGTAAATCTACAAGATTTCAGTAATAAAACATGAGAATATGGAACAAAATAACCCAGAAGAACACAGGATAAATGAGTTAGTAATCGTTCTCGAAACTACGCAGATTTTAGGCTAGGAAGACAACAAAGGGAAGAACCAAGGACTGAACGTCTACTTTTTAAACTAATGGTAAAAAATAAAAACCAACTTGCAACAAAGTAATTATTCCATATTAGACCCCCTCCCAACACTGTCATAAAAAAATAAATTAAACCTCTACAAAGCTCAAAAGTTCACGTTTCAGGAACATACTAACACCAATAACCGTGTACATCAGGTGGTTTCTCTTTGTTGCTTACCGATGACACAGCTTTCTCTTTCTGACAGTCCACAACTAATTACGAACCCAACTGCTTGCCTAATGGCCCTTTCCTACCCCCACCTAAATATTAGGAACTAAACGGGAAGTGTTGCCTGAAATGTTGAACTAAAGAAAGTTCCTTTTTTGGGGAACAGGGTCCTTGGGGACAGAGAGGAACGCTGGGGAGGGGGCGGTGGAGGGTCTGGCTGCGTCGAGTTGGTCAGAGGCTCGGGGGGAACAAGCGAAGCTGGGAGGCGAGGGCCTGCTCGCCGCGTCCCCTCGCCCGCGCAGAGAGGTGTCGGCGGGGCTCAGCGCGCTTTGGGGACCAGGCCCGGACGGTGCCTCCGGCCCGGATGCTGGGAGAGGCTGGAGGTGGGGGCCAGGCCTGCTGTATCCCAAACGGACCGGGGAGGCGCTGAGAAGCCACGGGGGGGCAGCTCGGGCCTCTCGGTGCACGGAGGAAAGGATGGCGGCTCCCTGGGCCCTAAGGAGTTAGGCGGTGGGGGTCTGGCGGGCTTTGTGGGGACCCTGGCGGAGGGACTGCAGCCGCACCCGGGGAGCAGGGTCTTAGGCGCAGCCCTGGCAGTGTCAGCCGAGAGGTGCCCGCGTCTCGGAGAGGGCAGACCGGCGGCTTAGGGAGAGAAGACGAAGAAGGTAGGCCGGAGGGGCGTCCGGGCCGCACCTCGAGCCCCCGCCCCTTTCACCTGCCACGAACACCACGAAGACGGAGCCGCTCCTCTTGGCCGACGCGATGGCGGCCGGAATGGCGCCCTGGAACCACAGCATAGCTCCCCTCGGGCCCAGGCGCTCGCTCTTGTGTGGTAGCCCCGGTCCCTGAGCTGGCCCCGCCCTGCCCCTTCGTCGGACCCCGAGGCCCCCGCAGCCCCTGTTGGTCCGGCCTCCGTCTTCGGCTCCGCAGGAGCGCACTCGCCCGTCAGCGGCCCCTTGGGCTGTGCGTAAGCACGCGCTAGAGGCCCGCTCCCCGTCACGTGACGCCACACGTTGCCGTCGGCTTAGCGCCTCAGTGCCTTGTCTCGTTGGCAAGTCGGTGCGTACCCGCGCCAGCTAGGCCTCGGCCCCGAGGTACAGGAAGTAGAAGGAGGCAGTGGGAAGGATGACTAAACGCTACGGCACGTCGGCGGCGCCTGCAATGAGGCATGACGGGAATTGTAGTCTTCTTAGGCTTGTTTGCGTCCATAATGTGGAAAATGTATCTGTGGTTCCCGGGGCACGGGTAGGGAGGGCAGTAGTGAGAGCCACTACACAATCTATAAAAGGGAGAGGGGAAGTGTAGCTCTGACGGGGATGTGCTACTCTCGGCCTCACTGAGACCTTAATTCTGCTGGAAATCGTCTCCTCACGGACCTAAATGGGCTTTTGTACGGATTTACTCCGAGGCTTTGATTTCTATTGAATTTATCACCCCAACCTTGTAGAAGAGACAGGATAAAAACCACAACTATCACCTTCTGTAATACCATATAGCCCATGTGTCTGAGGGAAGGTATTGGTAGGATATAAGCCTTCACATTTCATAGGCACTGGCTAGAGATCATTTCAAAACCCTCAAAACACTAATTATTGCTATTGCCATAGCTGCCTTCTAAAATCACACAAAAGCAGAGAATATTTTCTGGCTACTTTCCACGGTAATACAAAAGAGAATAAATATAATGATTTCGTTTTCAATTTTATGAGAGAATGTCCTATAATCAAGATACGGCACTTTGTAATGGATTACCCTTAAAATGAAAACTGATCCATATTTAATATTTCCATGAAATTACATGATCTTTAATAACAATTAGCTAAAGACTTGTATGGTTTATTTAAAGTTGCATATGCTATTATAGTATACTACAGTTTACATTCTACATCAATTAAATTTCTCTTCCAGCAGTACAACCATTAGACAATCTTTGCAGGATTAAAGAGGTGATACATCCGAAAATACCCTTTTTGCTACAAATATTTTACCTAAAAATAGCTAACAAATTGCCCTCCAGTTTTTGTACTTTTTTCAGTCAGATTTCTCATATAGTGATATTATAAACTGAAATATAATGCTATTTACAGTTGCTCTTACATAGGACACCATCACTCAGGAAGAATTAATATTTAACATCAATTTTAAATACACTTCTTAAAATTTGATCAACCTAGAAATTCTTCCAGTAGAGCTATGTCTATAATTACTCCTAATATTAGAATTAAATAGTATAAGAATCATTCATAGCTTTTCATTCATTCATCAAATGTTCATTGCTCATCTACCATGAGCTAGGCATTGTACTTGGCATTGATAAGGAGGTGAGGCAGTCAGATGAAGGCCTTGTGTATTTACGCACAGCCCAAGGGACTGCTGGGACTATACAGTCTATGAGGAAGGCAGACATTGAACAAGTGATTGTAAGTGATGATGAATACCACAAGAAGGGAAATTCAGAGTGCTATAGAAGTGTGTGAAGATGTGACCAAGCATGGACTAACAGGGTTAGAAAAGGCCTTCATGAGGAAATGTTAAAAGAATCTAGGAGCTAGGGTAAAGGAAGACACCATTTCAGGCAGAGGAAGAAGCACTGTGAAGGCTCTGAAGTAAGCAAATGTAGTGCACTTTGAAGAGCTAAAAAATGCCCCATGTAGCTAGAACACAGAAAGGGGAGTGTAGTGCAAATGAGGCTGGAAAGATAGGCAAGGATCAGATAAGCCAGGGCCTTGGAAGTCATGTTAAGGATTGCAGTCATTTTTCGAAGGATTGTAAAAAGCCATTAAAGAATTTTAAACAGATGAGTTACATATAAGACTTGTGTTTTCAGATTGCAGCATGGCAATTAAGTACATTAGATCGAAAGTGGAATGGGTGAATGTGAAGAGACCGGTTAATAGGCTCTTGTCCATGTGTAAGGGAGATGGAGAAGTGAATACTTTGTATTTTGGAAGCAGACCCAACAGGTTTTTTGACTGATTAGATGTGGAGGTTGAGGAAGAATGAGTCAAGAAGGGATTTTAGGTTTTCATCTTGAAAAATTATAAACAAAGTAGTACTGAGATAGGGAACACTGAAGGAAGGGCAGGTTGGTAGGGGGGTGTGTGTGTGAAGATGTGAGTTCAATATTTAGACATGTGTTTGGAGTGCTGGAGAGACATTCACAAGATGTAAGGCATATAGATTTCGAGATCAGAAAACAGTTTTTAACTAGAGATGGGAATGTGAGACTTCTGTATATACACAGTTCTTAAGTGAAGCTCTGGAGGATGCTATTACTTAAGGAGATTGTGCAAAGTGAGGTGAGACAAGAGTATGACTGAGGTGTTAAAACCTCCAATATTTACAGGGTTGTATAAAAACGTATAAGTCAATAAAGGAGACTTACAAGGAAAGATAGGGGGATAAGTTGGAGTAAAATGGGAGAGTGGGTGATACCAAAGAAATCAAGGGTAGAGAGAGGTTAGAGAAGGGAATGAGAAGTTATGTTAAGTGCTGCTGTTGGGTCAATTAAGATGAGACTTTAAAATTCTCATCGTCTTGAGTAACATAGAGGTAATTATAAGCTTAGAAAGAGCAGTTTTGGTGGGTTCTTCTGTCTGGAAGCCAGATGGCAGTGGGATGAAGAGTGAGAGGAGTGTCAAGAAGGGGAGTCACTGTAAAGGGAAGGAGGAAGAAAGGACATTAGTAAGACAGGGATTTGGATTGGGAGAGACAGACTCTTTAAATATGGGAGAGACTTGTACAAGACTAAATGCTGATGGAAAAGAACTAGTCTTCAAGAAATTGAGCACACAGCAAAGAGGGAGGCCCCTGTGAAGATAGGAGGGAAAATGAGATAAATAGCAGATTCTGTTCATATTTATTCTGTTCATATTTATTCTGTTCATATTCTCCTCCTTGGGAGTTGCACTCAGCTGAAGGCACAAAGGCCTGGGCCCCTTGCATCATTTTGGCCTCTGAAGGACCTCCCATCTTCAGCCCTCCCTGGGATCATCTGAGACTTCTGTTACAACTGCATCTCACCAATGTTGTTACCAACGTAGTTCACTCCCTAATAATCCTCCTGCAAGCAGATCTGTCTGTTTCGTTGAACCCAATTGAGACAGAGCCCTGCCTACTCACTTGATGCTTGAAAGATTCATACAACTTTCCTTACTACTCTTTCTGCCCTCTCTCCAGTCCATCTTACGCCATGACATCATATCCATCTTCCCCCCAAATTATTTTTTTTTTGTCTTTTTCCGTGTCCGGCAACGGATCGCAACCCTCAGTGTCGCCCCCGTACCGGACCGGGACCGGCAACGGGATCGCAACCCTCGGTGTTGCTCCCGTGCCTCGCTCAGCCAGTGAGCGGGAACCGGTCTGTATGTGGGATCTGAACCCTCGGGCGGGAGCGCTGCCGCGCTTCCCAAGCTGCACACTATCCAGTGCGCCACCGGGCCGGCCCTCCCCCCAAATTATTTAACATGTTGGTCCCTGCTTAAAAATCCTTAGTGCCTCTGTAGTGTCTCCAAAAATAAAGTACACATTCCATAGCCCTTCAAAGTCATCTACAACTTGGCTCCAACCTACTTTTCCAATGTTTATTTCCTCTCTTCCCCATCTGACATCTCTAGGCCAACCAGCCTCTTTCATTCACTGTCTAGGGCATGCTCCTTACCATCTCTGTTTTTATTTGCATCATGACTCTGGCATGTACTTCTCTCCCTTCTCTCATTCAACAAATATTTGGGTGCCTATTATGGGACAAGTAGTAGACTTGGATAAAATGAAAGATCCATATACTGGTTATAATAGAGAGGAAGGAAGGGTCAGGGATGGATGGCCTCTTGGGGGAAGTCATATCAATGCTGTTTTTCAAATAGCCATGAATCACTGATGAAAAGTTAAGCTCCTTTTTATACCCAGGCCCTTAAAACAGAAGTTTGTTTGCTGGTGTGCAGGAGGCAAAATATGAAATGGGTTTGTAAAGCTAGATGACTACGCCAGTTGTCGGGTTGAGGAAATAGCTACACTAATTGTATTGCTAGGGTTATTGTCAGCCAGTTGTATTGTTAAAGCAATTCGTAACTAAAGTCAAAATGTTACATTATGTTAGTTATACTAAGTTTCCATTTGTATTGCCAGGACTAGGGCTCGGACCCTTCAAACATAGTACAGACTGAGTCATAAACCCTTCACATGCAGGTCCAGGCTAAGTAACTGGGAAAGACCCTGGGGATCAGCTGGTAGACAACACGAGCTTAGTCTTCAGCAGTAGCAGCAGCTTACAGGTCCAGTGACAGCAGCAGTGGCCTCTTGGGGCATCCCGGGGTCCTGGCAGCAACAGCCAGCAGTAGCAGCCTCCCTATGTGACCCCCGCCTCGTTCCCGGGGGCGGGGGAGCGCCATGGAGCAGAGCCACTCATCCTTTATACTTAAGTCCATAACCTAGGACACCTGTGCGCACATACCCAATTACATTAGTCAGTAGCCAAGTAACACCTGGGCGCATGTGCATTTGATGTTCTGCAAGATTCTGAACATCTGAGGGGTCCTGACCATATTCCTTCACTTTCCCTATAGGGTTATATCCTGTTATTTTCCTTCTCACTGCCACCCTTCAGTTCTACAGATGAAAGACTTCCCGTGAGCTTGGTTCCAAGGTTTTACGGACATCTTTTTTTACAAAATAAGTGGTTGCATTGCAACGAGCTCTTCTTTGAAACAGGCTCAGGCCTGTTACCAGGTCTAGAGCCAATGAAAAAGTCAGGATTCAGCTGGTGTCTCTATGCACTGGAAGAACCTCAACCACAACAGCTTGACCCTAATGTGCATTCTCAAAGTTTGGCTTCCTGTCTTCAAAGCCAGAGAGATTGTTCACAGTGGCCCTGGGCCAAGTTAGGGAGCCATCCCATTTAGTTGACTATAAATCCTCTGTTCTTTCACCTCTTGAAACCTATCCATTTTCCCCTGTGACCAATCATTATGTGCTTCTTCTGGTTTGTTCAGAGGCCCTGCAGCTGTATACCATAGCACAGGACCCCTACTTCTCCTCATGTCTTGGCAGTATGGGATTTTTGGATGTTTTGATCAGACTTACGCAGGAGCCCATGAATGGTATCTGGTCTCCTGATGTTCTTGTTGGACCTGGACAAGATTTTAGAAAGGTCATGTGCCCTGTAGTTTGCCACAGCCCCTTCCACTACTAAGCTCCATTCATTTACTTACACTATGGCAGTATCAATTATTTGACTTTGCCATCCCTGCTGTACACATGCTGCTGGCATCAGACAGGCTTAAGTGCATGAGCAGCATTGGCTAGTGTTTCAGTGATCTGCCCAGTACCAACTTCCATCTAAGAAACTGAAAGACAATTGGCCAACTGTCAAACCTGAAGCAAGAGCGCAGTTTCTCATGGTCATTATATCTTGTGATCATTTTACATACTTACTTAAATATCTGGGTTTATGCCTTCTCCAAAAGTCTAGAAGAAACAACTCTAATCTTCTTTTTATCCTCCTGAGTGCCTTGTATTCTTTAGCAAATGAATGAGTTAATAGTGTCATTGAGGACAAAGGTTCCTCATCACAAAGGTTCTGCTTCAATTTACACAGAGAAAAACCCACCGAAAACTGAATTCTCATCTCTGGTCATCCATATATATTCCAGTATTCATAAGAAGGTGAATGGTTCGGTGTCAGCTCATTACCATCGCTTGAAAAAGAGATCAAAGTGCATTTCTTACTGAAGCTGGATTGGTAACATCACCTCAAAATATAAAGTCCCACACTATGCTTTTCAAAAAATAAAACATTTTTTTTTGGTCCCATAGAAGCTTGTACCTGTTTACCACCAGAGGTGGCTGTATGACTTACATATTGCAAAGCCATTTATATAAAGAACATATAAAGGAAAAATACTATTCTCTGATCTTGTTTTTTCTTGAATGAAAGTGAGAAGTATAAAATAAGTAAGTTGATGGGCCAGCCCGGTGGCGCACTGCTACAGTGCGCCGCTTGGGAGTGTGGCGGCGCTCCCGCCGAGGGTTCGGATCCCACATACAGACCGGTTCCCACTCACTGGCTGAGTGAGATGCGGGCGCAGCACCGAGGGTTGCGATCCCGTTGCGGTCCCGGTCCGGTGNTCGGATCCCACATACAGACCGGTTCCCACTCACTGGCTGAGCGAGATGCGGGCGCAGCACCGAGGGTTGCGATCCCGTTGCGGTCCCGGTCCGGTGCGGGCGCGACACTGAGGGTTGCGATCTGTTGCCAGACACGAAAAAAGACAAAAAGGAAAAAAAAAAAAAAGTAAGTTGATTACAGAGCAAAATCACTTGCCTATAGGCCAGTAGGTGAATAGTTTAGTTACTATATAAGGTTTATAGATGCATATAAAATAAAAAAGGAGAGAAGGAACATTTGAATATGTTCCAAGCTTCACTCACAACGATCACATTTTCATGTGTAAGATGCGGTGTCACTCCTCTCTGGCTATTCATATAGGTCCAGGTGAATAAGACAAATCAAAAATGGCAATCACTACATTAGCAGGGCTTGAGGCAGTAACATAAGTATTTAAGCCCAGGAACTCTGGAGTCAGCCTGCCCAGTTCATGAATACCACCAGTATTTGGTAGCTGAGTGCCCTTGGGCAAGTTTCCTCACCTCTTGGACACTTCAGTTGCCTCACCAGTAAACTAGGGTAATAATGGCATTTACCCTTTGGAGCTATTGTGATGACCACATAAAGACCCTTGTAAGTGCTAAGCAAGTACTTGGCATGTAATGATTAACTGCTTTACAAATGTTAGCTGTTATTTCTGACTGCCTGCCAAAATCATGCTTAAGAAAAATACTTGGGTGTATATATGTGCCTGTTGATACAAAGCATTTGAGTCAGCCAGATCACTTCTTCATTTAATCACTGGACAAATATTTACTGAGAAAGGCCTGGTGGTGCCAGGTATGTATTAGTAAACAAAGGCAATAGACATTTTCCCTGTCCTGAAGATCATATTTTGATGGGTAGAAAAACATTAAGCAATGAATTGGCAATTACTCATGTAATTACCAATGTGATAAATGCTTTGAAGAGTAAGTACAGGATATTATTAGATTTTATTACCGGCAGAAATGACCTAGTCTGGAGGACTGAAATAGGGAGCTCTGGAGGAAGAGCAGGCTACCTGAAGGAAATACTATTTGGAGCTGAGATCTGAAATACGAGTGCAAATTAACAAAGAGAAGTTGGAGAGCAGGGTGGGAAGAATAAATGTCCCAGGCAGAGGGTAAGTTACACACGGTAACAAACAATCCTCAAATGTCAGTGGTTTAACACAAAGGTTTATTTTTCATTCATTTCACAGACTAATGTCAATCAGAGGTGTGAGAGGGAGTTGGTGTAAGCACTCTGCTCTGTATAGTCATTCAAGAACTCAGGATCTTTCTATCCAGTGGCTCTTCCTTCCCTTGGCATCCTACAGATCTCCATTAGATCCTCTATATGCAACCAATAAGCAAATTTTGATATGTCTACAGATCACCTGGAGACCTTGTTAACAATGCAGATACTGATTCAGTAGGTCTGTGGTGGGGCCTGAGATGCTGCATTTGTGTCAAGCTCTTTGGTGATACTGATAACTGCTGGTTTCTTTCCCCCATTCTGATTAACAAGGGCAGACATAATTTCTTGGGAGGTTTTAGGAGCCAGGCATGAAACACATCACTTCTGCTCCCATTTTGTTGGCCAAAACTCAGACATATGGCCCAGCTAGGTGAAGGGAGCTGGAAAACCCAGTCTGGCAATGTGCTGGGGAAGAGAGACTCCTTCTCCCACCTCACAGATTGGTAAAACACAAAACAATCTCTGCCACAGATCAGATGAATTCAAGTTTCAAGCAGATCACCACTGTATAGAACCCCAGAGATAAGAGAGAATGGCATGTTTGAAGAACATAGGAAAGTCCAATTGGACCAGAACCTGGGGGTTAAGAGGAGAGGACAAGTGCTAGATAAGCCTGGAGAGGTTGCAAGACCTGGGAGGATCATGGACATAGTGGCAAGTCATTGAAGTGTGTTAGACAGGAAAGTGACATGACCAGATTTGTGTTTTTGAAAGTTCACCCTGCTGCAGTGTGGAGTGGATGGTGAGGGGAATGAGGGACAGTGGAGAGAGCCTTCAGGACCTTTTGCACTTGTCCAGTTGAGAAATGACAGGGGACTTTGACATTAAAACATTCTCGTATGCTACCTGCCAAGCGTAGGTAAGATGACAAGTTGACTACCCCAGCCCATTTCTTTGCATCTTTTTGAACTTCTACTCGTAAATTATACAATGTACACTTGTTTTTCACTGTATTTGTAGTCTTTGGAATCAACATTTATTCAGCATCTATTGTAAGATTCTATTAAGACATCGAAGATATAGAAACTTATCCCAGTTTTCTAGGACATTGCTGTCTGATAGAACTTTCTGCAATAAAGGAAATATTTTGCTCTGTTCTATATGGTAGCTATTAGCCACATGTGACTACTGAGAACTTGAAATGGGACTCGTGCAACTGAGAAACTGAATTTCTATTTTATTTAACCTTAATTAATTTAGCTACATGTGGCTAGTGGCTACCGTTTTGCATAGCAAAGCTTCAGGAGTTGCAATAAAATGTTTACATGAAGGGATAATCAACAATACTAGACAGTATATGATCAAATCTAAGTCACATACTGCAGTATAAACTGTGTTGTATGCAATTAAGAAAGGTGTACAGAGTTTAGGTAGGGCAAGGTTTCTGGAATTCTAAATCTGATTAAATGATGTATTAGTTTGTTGTTAAATATCTCCAAACTTTGTTAAAATGTAGCTAGTGATACTGACCTCAGCGGATTATTTTAAAGATAAAATGAGAACATGTATGCAGTATAGATGGCTGGTGTTTCTGCCTATCCGGTGTTCATCCTCTCCACCTTGTGATCACATTTCAATCTTCCTTTGGGTAGTCACTCTCAGTCTATGTGGTCTGTGTGGTGCTGCCCTCATCCCTGTCCTCCAGAAGAAAGCACATGACCCAGGCTGGCCAACCCATTTTTCCTGACCACCATGATGGGTTCAGTGAGGGCCCCTGACCCAAGCCAGACCAGTGACACTCAATTTCAGGAATTTTGTAGGAATTTTTGGAAAAGAGCCATTCTCCTTTACAGAGGTTGCTAAGAGAATAGGATATAAGCTGGGTCTGCTGGCTATTTTGTCATCTAACGGAAAGAGTCTGTACATATAAAGCCAACACAGACAATAGAAGAGCCTGCAGATGAAGAGAGAAAGAGTATTCTGATATTGCAGAACTTCTGGATCCAGCCATGCCTGAAATCTCTATCCCTGGTCTTTTCAATTACAATGAGCCAATAAATTCCCTTGGTTTCTTTGGCCCCTTTGAGTTAGGCTTTTATAACTTTAAGCCTTATAAAACCCTGTATTAGTCCATTTTTGTGTTGCTATAACAGAATACATGAGACTGGGTAATTTATAATGAAAAGAGGTTTATTTGGCTCACAATTCTGAGACAGCTGCATCTGTTGCAAGCCTCAGGCTGCTCCTAGTCATGGCAGGCAGGCTGCGGATGCAAGGAGATCGCATGGCAAGTAAGTGAGGAAGGAAGAGAGAGAGAGGGAGGTGCCAGACTCCTTTTAACAACCAGCTCTGGCAGCAACTAATAGAGTGAGACCACCCTCACTACTTCTCCCCTGGGGGTGGGGAATTAATCTATTCATAATGGATCTGCCCCCCTAACCCAAACACCTCCCAACATTGCCACATTGGGTATCAGATTTCAACTTGAGCTTTGGGGGGGACATATACAAACTATATGAAGCCTAGTACGATGCTTAGCCCATCAGTTTTCAATAAGCATTAGGTGTTATGATTTTTATCTTGGTAGACTGGAGTAATCAGATAAGTCTCCATGGATGAGATTTAGCTAGATGGAGTAGAAGAGGAGAAAGAAAAAGTTGCAGGCAATTATACCAGCTAGAAGCTACTGAAGTAATTAAGGAGTAAATGCTAAGAGGTTTAAACTAGAGGATTGGTAGTCAGGACAGAAAGGAAATGGGTTAAGAAACTAAGAGGTTGAGTGTGGTGCTGATAACAGCAAGGTCCAGGGTTCAATCCCTGTACTGGCCAGCTGCCAAACAGGAAAAAAAGAAAAATAAATTAAGCAGTCATGGCATAACCCACTGGTGATTCATTCATTCATACAGTAAACATTTGCTGAGCACCGTGTGTTGGGCACTACATTAAGCACTGGAGGGACAGAGGAATTGTGACTCTTGGTTGCTTACTTTACAGCCACCTACCCTTCTTCTCTGCTAATAACTTTGCTTTTATTGGCCCTTTCCAAGTGGCCTTGTCCTTCATGGGATCCTCCTGAGTCCCTTCCTACCCCAAGGGAGCGAGTTTTGATGGCTTTAATCATAGTGCTCTCATTCCCCCTTTATCAAATAACCTCTTCAGAGCCATGATATGTAATTCTAGTCAATGAGAGGTGAAGAGAAATCTGCTGGGAATTTCTGGGAAAGCCATAAATCAGAGATATTCCCATTTCTGCTTCTGAATGTCGTGATCTGCAGGTGATACCCAGAACTGCAGTAGCTATGAGAGGAACTAGCACAACAGGACAAGTCAACATGACCAGGATGACAGAATAGAAAAGTGTAAGAAATCTGGGTACTTGGTGGTGTATTTGAACTGCTGCATTAACCAATCCTGGAAGCACTCTACATTAGAACTTTGTGTTATGTAGAATAATAAATATTATTTAAGCCACCCTTTCTGCCCTGCCCCTGCTGTTTTTTGCAGCTAAAAGCATCCTCATTGCCTGATTGATAGAGTTAGTAGGACATGGTCTCTGCCCTCATAGAGACAGGCACATGAACACATAACTGTAATTCAAACAAGCACAACAGGTCCTAGAATCGGTGGTTATACAGAGTGCAAAGCTATGCGATCATGCCAATTGTTGGGTTGAGGCAACAGCTACACTAATTGTATGGCTAGGCATTTCATACCTAAAGCCAAAATGTTTCATTATTTTAGTTACACTAAGTTTTCCATTTGTACTGTCAGGGCCAGGGCACGCAGACCCTTCAAACCCATTGTACAGGGTGGGTCACAAACCCCTCACGTGCAGGTCCACAAGCTCTAGGTAACTGGAAAAGATCCTGGGAGCCATTGGCAGACGACACGAGCTCAGTCCTCAACAGTAGCAGCAGCAGTGGTGGCCTCTCAGGGCATCCTGGGGGCACTGGCAACAACAACCTCCAGCAGCAGTAGTGGCTTCCCGGTGACCCCCCCCCAGGGGAATGGGGGGGCCGTGGATCAGAGCCACTCGTCCTTTTTTTTTTTTTTTTTTTTTTTTTTTTTTTTTTNCGCCTCGCTCAGCCAGTGAGCGGGAGCCGGTCTGTATGTGGGATCCGAGCCCTCGGACGGGAGGGCCGCCGCGCTTCCCAAGCGGCGCACTTATCCAGTGCGCCACCGGGCCGGCCCTAGAGCCACTCGTCCTTTATACTTAAGTCCATAACCCAGGACACCTGGGTGCATATGCACAATTACATTAGACAATAACCAAGGAACATCTGGGCGCACGTGCATATTTATGTCAAATGCTCGGCAAGATTCTGAACATCTGAGGGGCCCTGACCATTTTCCTATACTTTCCCTACAGAGTGCCATGAAAGCACCGACAGGGGGATAAGTTCTGCAGGAGGCTGTGAGGCCAGAAAGGCTGTGCAGGGGGAAAATCCTCCAAGCTAGGTCGTGAAGGTACTGTAGACATTTTCTAAGCAAGAAAGGGATGGGCCTTCATTTGGCATGAGCAAAGGCATAAACAGGCATGACAGTATGTGGTGTAGTTGAGAAACAAGTATGATTTAGTCAGATTACAATAAGGCTGGAGGAGGTGGGCATGAGGCCAAAAGAGTCAGATTACATGGGATTTGAGCTTCATCCTACAGAAAATAGGAACTAGTAAATGTTTGTAAGAAAGAAAATCCAAGTTCTAGGTTGCTCTGACAAAAAGCTGTTGCAATATTCTGGGTGAGAAATGATACAGGCTTGAACTATAGATGATGGTTGGGGATTCAAGGGAACCAGGATCTTGGACCTGGACCCCAGACACATTGAGATCCCAGACATGTGCATGAGGCCATTTCGGAACTTCTAGCCTAGCCCAGGCCCCGCTGAAGGCAGCTGATATAAAGTGGGGAAGAGACAAGCCATCCTCTCTGAGCTCCCCCTCACCCACCAACTCCTGCTTTAAACCATTAAATTCTGGGTGATTTGTAAAGCACCAAGAGATAACTGAAACAGTACTTAAAAATGTTTTTCTTTTACTTAGCTAATGGTTTTATCTACTTCAATGCTTCTCCCTCCCTGTCCCCGAAGAACCAAATTTTACCATTTTTGTTTTCTGATTTAGAAGTTCCTACTGCCTTTTCCTTACACACCTCAAATATTCTTATGCTGGTGAAATCAAACCAAAATGAATCCAAGTGTAGACACTGAAAGGCGAAATAACAAACATGCACTATGCAGCCTGAGCACATGTGGGCATGGGGGGTAATATTAAAGGGCAGCCATAGGTGTCTTTTAGGCTGATAAAGGTCTATAGGCTGAATGCTCAAGTGAGCCTCAGGTTCTCTTTTTGCATCAGCTTGTAAAGCCTTCTGGAATCCCAAGCAATCTGGAGCCAGCTTTGAATCATGCCATGTATAAAGCACCTTCACCACATTGGGCACTAGAAGATGGAACCCATGCTCTCTGCCTTTGAAGATTGTCAACACCACATTCTATAGCCCGTTGGGCAGGCAGCGAGCTGGGATTGAGAGGTCTGGCTGTCTTCACGAAGGCCGTGTGGATGACCTCTGCCAAAGTCTTGTATTTGCACTTTTTCTGTTGTGGACATGTGGAGAATCCAACTCAGCTGATTCTCAAGGTAGCTGCGGATGTGTGCCCTGATACTTCTCAAGCCACTCAGGAATTGTGGGTTCAACTCAGAAGCCTTTGTTTCCACACCATTCACAGGCCTCAGGTCCTTCCCTGGGGGGGATCAGGAAAACATTTTCTTAGCTTAGGGGAGGGTTCAGATCCCTATTTTGTTGTCAGGTCTGATATCACGCTAATTATTTTTAATTACCTTTGGCACCTTGGCTAACATACTTTGTGCTCTAGATTCACAAACACATACCTATTATATCCATGCTCTTTGTGGACCAAGGGCTTAAAAACCATAGGTCATATTTTCAGCTTTCTAATATATAAGTACCAGAAATTGACAGAAAGTTATGAAGAGGCCTCTATCATTCCCCCAAAAGGGCTGTTGGAGCTGCTAATATTGGCACAGGGAAGAATAGCACATTTTGTTAGTAAAAGTAATATCTGCCTCTAAATATGGTCATTGCTCTGGGAAACCCACAATGATTATTGCCAGGGCTGTGGGACATCTGAAGCTGCTCTTAGGAAGGTTTGAAGTCTAGTCCAAATCATATCTTAAATGCCTCCTGTGTGTGCTTCCACCTCCCATCATTTTTACATAGGTGAAATCGGATTCTAGAAGATCAAACAGAACAGGGGAACATACAGACTAGGGAATGTGTGTGTATTTTTATAATGGGGGGGATTGGCAATTACATTAGTCTTCTCAAATGACTGTCATATTATAAATCCACGTATGATTGAAGAATAACTGTTGCTTCAATGCTCACCCTAATTAGGTGTCCTCTCCATCCCTAACTCTCTGCAGGTCAAAAAAAAAAAAAAATGAACAGGACTTGAAAATGAGTGATTTTCACAGTCCTCACCCTTACTCCTTCCCTTGGGTATGGCTTCTTAATCTAACATGGTTCTAAGGCAGCTCCAACTTCCGATCCCTGGAGTACAATATCATATTGGGGACATGCCAGCTTGCAGGGAGGCATGGCATTCCCTGAGACCAAATGAGACTTTACAAATGCGCTAGAGTGAACATCTGCATCAGAGTCTGATAACACCTGGTGCTCTTCAGTTTCACAGTAAACTTCCAGAATGGAAGCAAATGAGGCTCCAGACAAGTTGGAGCTGGCAGACCCTAGCTTTTAGATTTCCCAGCAGTTTGATTTTGCTTAGGTAACCAACGGGGAAAGACATCTATAAAGCATCTGAGCTAAACTGGACAATTGTGTGTGCAATATATAAGCTAAAAACAAATTCTTTTTTTTTTTCCTTTTTGTCTTTTTTTACTGACCGGTAACGGGATCGCAACCCTTGGTGTCGCGCCCGTACCGGGGACCGGCAATGGGATCGCAACCCTTGGTGTTGCGCCTGCACTGCGCTCAGCCAGTGAGCGGGAACCGGTCTCCACATGGGATCCGAACCCTCGGCGGGAGCGCTGCCGTGCTCCCAAAGAGTGCGCCACCGGGCCGGCCCTAAAAACAAATTCTTTACCTAACCATAATGTTCTATTTTTAGTTGCCCTACTATATGTATGTTGATACTTCAAATTGTCTACAACTGAATATTAATCTTATGAGAAAACAAAATAACATGAATCATACCCACCAGGAGTCATTCCCACAGAAAAGGGGATGCACCTAGGACATTTGTAAAACAAGGGAATTTACTGTGTATCATCTTCTGTAAGTCTGGAGTTGACAAATCTTTAAGAAAGGTTATTAAGTCTTCATTGCTGACACTCAATTTAAAAGGTGTTTTTAATTTAAAAAAGACAAAGTGGGCCTATATATGTAAACATTTATTCTCTTGAACTGAAAAAGGCTTGCATCAGTACACATTGTACAGCCTTGCAAATTACACATAAATTTAAAAGAAAGTTCCTTGTTCTTAAGTGCAATGAATCTTTGATGTCCAGTGATCCGCTGCAAACAATGAAAACAAATTTTAAACCACTTAAGAAGTTTCCAGCACTCATCAAATGTGTTTCCTTAGGTGACAAAAGATCCACGAGGAGGGGGATGCAAATAAGTGGTATTTTGTTATTGGAGGGACACTAAAAAAAAAAGTGGAAGTATTTTCCTTGCTAGAATGATTCCTATTCCCCTTTGAATCTAAGTGGTTTGATTAAAGGGCATTAAGAACATAATTTACTTTACACTTAATGTTCATACTACCTAAATGAATAAGGAAAGAACCCTGTGGGGGAATTCTGTATTTTCTGGAAATTGTTTCTGTGTTTAGAGATTCAGGGGAAGAGTAATCTTCTATCTGTGGGCTCCTCTTTGCATCCCCAGCTCCCTAAAAAGGTAGTACATTGTTTTGACTTGGTTATTCCACTCCTGCCTTCTTTTCCCCCCAAATTCTAAGTTGGGTCACACTGTGCTGGCTGCAAAAAGAAATACAGGTTGCAACTGGCTATAATTATTTTGAAGAATAATTTGCTGTACAATAGAGCTTTGGACCTGATACAAGAATTCAGAAATATAAAATAAAATAACTACAAAAGTTAGGAGGCATTTGAACACCATTTCCTTAGAAAAAGCTGCTAACTCTGTATCATTCCAATGTGGATCCCTACAGTCATGTGGGGTGACATGTGTATCTTTTTTTCCCCTTCGCTGGATACCTGGCCTTTCTTCAAAAGCTATAACGCCATGACCACATATCCTAGGAGTCTCTATAATGTTAACAGAAGCTCCAAATACCAAGCCAATCAAAGATGGGAGAGGGCAGGGGACTCTTAAAGGTGAAGGGTCCAAAGGTGGCTCTGTTACTGAGAACTTGCCCTTTCCAAAATATGAAAGTCATAGTGCTTCTTGCTTGTTCTCAGCTTAAACTTGTTAACTGAGTTAATTTGTTTCTTCAGTGCATTCTGTGCAGCTGAAATGGAGGGGAATGTGGCTAAGACAGTGTACGTGGAGGCCAAGTCACTGGGCTTAGATCGTTCAGGGTTGACAGTGTTGTCCCCACTGCCACAGCAGAGGGGGTGACGACGCAGCTGGGGCTGGGACTGCGGGTCCCGGAGCCACCGGATCTTGGCGCCAATTTTAAACAGTTCCCCAAAAAGCTTCTCAGCTTCCATTCGAGTTATTCCATCTGGTAGTTCAGTAATTTCCAAGACCTTCCCAACAACTAGAATGGAAAAGATATAGAATTAATACATCCCTGTTACCAAAAAAGTTGAGTACTCTAAAGTACTGCAAAACCAAATACAACATAGGAAATGAACAGATTTTTCTGAAACCATTCAGATCCACAAAATTAAAATTATTAGGGCCATACTGCTTACTCCTTAGGCAAGGGGTATAGAGGTAATAGTGTTATGCTACTGATTTCACTGATTTCAGAGCCTTCGCTGACAGTTGCACATATAAAATGCAGCACTGCACAGTGGCTTTTCTACATTAGGTGTGTGATCTTGGATAACCATTTTTCTGAACTTCACATTCCCATAGTAAAATAGAGATAACAGCACTTGCCCTAACTACCCCAAATTTGAAAGCACTTCACCATAGAAAAGCTGTATGTTTGTTCATTCAGACTCTCCCACATGGGTGTGAGAACAACCACTTTGTCAAAGAATACAAGACTGAGTTTCATTGACCTATTCCTCTCTTACACCTGTTCTTCCTTTAGCCCCTTCAGCCTCCTAAACCCACCTGCACCTTACTACATACTCTCTCACATCTGAAAGGAGAAAGAATTATAAGAACATGTCCAAGAACTCTAAATTAGAGATGGCAAAATTTCCTAAGACTTTCTGCAGGACTCTAGGAAGAGGAAAAGTCATTTCTGTGGTGTGGTACATTTTAAAAGACCGTCACCAGTTTGTTCAGCCACACCCAGTTGCCCCTCAGGGACACACCTCCTTCTCCCGCTCCCAGGTCCGTGGATGCAGCTTTTTTAGCTTGTCTCCTTCCTCGGTTTCCATGCCTGCTGCCAGACTGACCCTGAAAACCCACAAATAGTTAAGAAATAAGGTTAATAATGCTGAAAAATGTGGAACACTTAAAAACTTAACACCTAACCATACTTAGCCTGAGTTTTTTTACTTCACCAGAAATAAACCTATGTTGAGCCTCATGAATTCTGCCTCTGCAGCAATGGTATTTCTGTCCCTTGCTATGCCCAGTTTCCTGCTAACTCTCTTTCATAAGCAAGGGTACCCCAAACCCCAGCCACCTCCCATCTTTGGGGGGCACTAGTGAATTACTGCTCAACAAAGCAGTGTACCACCTTCTCCCTTGCTCTGCTCTTGATGGGGCCAGTGACATCACGGATGAACCAGCTATTGAGGCACAGAGCTCTCCTTGGGCAACACCAACAGGTGGGTGTAGGGATGCCTCCCACACTCTCAGCAACAGAAGTATGATGTTTTGCAACAAAGCCCAGGAGGTGAGACAGCTGCCTTTCATACCTGTGGGTTTGGGATGTGTCCGTGCAGAACAGCAGGAGGGTTGTACTGCAGTGGTTGGCCAAGTAAAGGATACCTGGCATCTCCTGAAAGTCAATAAAAAAACATTTTTATGTTTTTCTCTCCTCAGTTCTAAAGTAGATCCCAGAGTTTTATAAACTGCTCAAAACAATTAAGATTAATAGGGGAAACACATTTGACAGAATAAAACAAGTATGTGTAATTGACGTATTTTTAAAAAGCATTTAAAATTTCCATATATCCTTTAAAGAGATGGGGGTAAACTTCTGAAAGAATTAAAGACTAACAATGGTGGTTATAAAGGAGGGTGAGTAGTGGGAACTGGGTGGAGAAGGGGTAGGATGGAGAAAACTTATATACTTTAAAACTATTTGTTGACTTTTGAACCATGTCAATGTATTATTTATTCAAAAAAGTAAAATTTCAAAAGCAGATGAAAATGAAATATAAAAAAAATTGAAGATATGAAAGAGAATCCAAGAAAACTTCATGACACTAAATCCTAACATCCTATCTGAAATTCACCAAAATAACTATAATAGTCATTTCACCCACTTGAGATGCTAAAATCCACATCTTTCTGTGATGATTAACTTACATTTCAGGGGAAGGAAAACCTCTAGATAGATATTAAGCACTATAAATATAAATTCTCAAATTCAATATGAATTGCTCTAAATATATGTACATACGTACGCTCACATACATTTTTTATAGTTTAAGTCAATGGGCATATTTATGTTCTAGGTCCTGAGTCTGCTCTTTAATCTCTTCTTTTACATTTATTTTTTTTTGGGTGGCTGGCCAGTAGGGGGATCCAAACCCTTGACTTTGCTATTACAACATCACGCTCTAACCAACTGAGGTTAATTGGCCAGCCTCCTTTATCTCTCTTTAAATGAATATTTGTATTTATAATTTAAACTTGCTTAGAAAGAATGGTACAGTTTTTAATTGTCACTCACAAGTAAGTATCTCCTTCCTAAGTCAACAAGTGTGGAGCAGCTAGGATGGAGATCTTCCAATTGTTTTCTTTTATTTAGGTGTGCCTAAAGTCATCACACAGTAAAGACTTAATAAAAGCTGACTGCAAAAGCTTTGTCGTGGAGAATAATGTTTTCATTTGCATTACAGTCTCATTTTATTTTAACTGTAAGTCCCCAAACTTAGCACATTCTGTGTTTGTAGGAGGGTTATCAGGAGATGCTAGAAAAGTCTCTTCAGGAAATCTTATACTCCTTTTTCCCAAAAGCTTCATAACAGAAAGAAGCAAGGTGTGGACTTCCTGCCACTCTGCCAGCTCCTGACGAACACTGTGAAGATGCTTGGACAAGCTCCCTGGTAGGACATACTTATGATGCACTCACTCCTTCCCAAGCTGTAGCTGAAGGACAGACATGACATGGGGGCTTAGCACTGAGATAACAGATGCAATGTGAAGTATGAAGCCATAAAATATAGTTTTTAAGAAGTCAGAGTTAAGGGTTACAATAATGAAATTAAAAAAAAATAAGGCTCAAAAATTTTGTACGAAGCAGTATTCTTTACAAATATGGAGATGAGACTATAGTCAGCAATAACCACAGACCCCTCCTTCTAGGCCAGCCAGGTGGTCCCTTGGTGCATTCATACTACACTGTCTGCCTGCCATGCACTGTTTCATTTTTTATAACATGCTGTATTTTTTTCTAGGTTATTAAAGTAATTAGCTTTGTAGAAAATTTGAAAATAGAGAATTACAAAGGAGAAAATAAAAACCACCATGGTAATTCCATTACTTCTAACATTTTGGTATGTATCTTTTCAGACTTTGTTCTATATATGTGTCCTCATACACGTGTGTGTATTTTTTTTTTTTTTGTCTTTTGTCTTTTTCCGTGTCCGGCAACGGATTGCAACCCTCAGTGTTGCCCCCGTACCAGACCGGGGACCGGCAACGGGATCGCAACCCTCGGTGTTGCTTCCCACGCCTCGCTCAGCCAGCGAGCGGGAACCGGTCCGTATGTGGGATTCGAACCCTCGGGCGGGAGCGCCGCCGCGCTTCCCAAGCGGCACACTATCCAGTGCGCCACCGGGCCGGCCCCACATGTGTGTATTTTATAAGTCTTTAAAAATTGAGATATAATTAACATACAATAAAATTGCCGAGTTTGATGAATACTAACAATTGTAAAAGTCCATGCAACCATGACTCAAAAAAGCTAAAGGACATTTCTGTCTCCCAAAGAGATTCCTCCAGTTTCTTTCCAGTCAGTTCCACATCCCATTCCCACCACTATCTGATTTCTAACATCATAGGTTAGGTGGTCTATAGCTAGAAGTCATATAATTAGAATAATATAGTATATGTTCCTTTTTGTGTCTGGTTTGTTTTTTGCTTAACAAAATGACTCGTTAAGATTCAAATGTGTTATTATATATCAGTAGCTTGCTTTGTTTACTCTTACTGTTGAGAAGTATTCCATTGTAAGAATATACCACAATTTGTTTATCTAATCTCCTGCTGATGGACATTTGGGTCATGTCCACTTAGCACTATTGTAAAATAAGGTTGTTATAAATGTTCTTGTACAAATCTGTGTGGACATGTTTTCATTTCTCTTTCACTTAAGAGTGGAATTGCTGGTTGTATGGCAAGTGATTAACTTTGTAAGAAACTGCCAAACCTTTTCCCAAAGTGATTTTATCATTCCACACTCCTACCACCAATGTGTGAGCATTTCAGTTGCTCTGTATCTTCACCAACATTTGGTGCTGTCAATCTTTTTGATTATAGCCATTCTAGTAGCAATTTTGATGGGTACAAAGTGATATCTCAATCTGGTTTTAATATTCATTTCCCTAATGACTAATAATGTGCATGGGTACAAAGTGATATCTCAATCTGGTTTTAATATTCATTTCCCTAATGACTAATAATGTTGTGTACATTTTAAAGGGCTTATTGGACATTTGTATATCTTCTTTTTTAAAACGTTCACGTAACTTGTTTTCAAAATCACTCACCATTTTATGACTATTTCCCCTTTAAGGATTCTTTAAAAGAAGATTTTTAGATAGCTGCATAGTATTTCTTATGTGGATATACCATAATTTTTTGTTTTCCTTTTTGTCTTTTTTCGTGACCGGCAATGGGATCGCAACCCTCGGTGTCGCGCCCACACCGTGCTCAACCAGTGAGCGGACCGGTCTCTATATGGGATCCGAACCCTCCGCGGGAGTGCCGCCACGTTCCCAAGTGCCGCGCTCTACTGAGTGCGCCACCGGGCCGGCCCAGATATACCATAATTTAACTATTCCTCACTGATGGACATTTAGGTTATTTTTGAAATTTTTTGCTATAGGATAAGCTCTTCTGTACATAAATCTTTGTGTGCATTATCTTTAGGATAAATGCTAGGAAATAAATGGTTTCCATATTAGTTTAAAATCATCCACTTGTAAGTCTGTTCCTCCACATAGACTGAGAGCTGGTTAAGGTGAGGACTTTTCCTTTATTCATCTTTGTACACCAGGGACACAGTTTGTCCTCAATAAATATTTGTTGAATAGATTTTTGAATAAACTCTTGATAGATATTACTCTAATATACAAATTAGAAATATAGAACAAATATAGAACATTGTATGTTACCACTATAAAGGAATGGATTCTAGGGATAATAAGTTAAAACCACTTTTATATCATGTAATTATTAAATATAAGTAAATACTGAATTGATAATTAACTTTTTTTTTCTCCCTTTTTTTTGACTGGTAAGGGGATCGCAACCCTCAGCTTGGTGTCGTCTGCACCACGCTCAGCCAGTGAGTGCACCAGCCATCCCTATATAGGATCCGAACCTGCGGCCTAGGCACTACCAGCGCCACACTCACCCGAGTGAGCCACCGGGCCGGCCCGATAATGAACTATTAATTATCAATAAAACAGCAAGGTTAGAAGAGTACATGGTGACAAACTGATATGCCTGAGTGCAGGTGAAAATGCAGGCCTAAGGAAAATTGACAGGTAGCAGTAACAAGATAAATTACCAAGAGATTGGGAATGGATGTCTTAAGATCCTCCAAAGCTGAGACTACTTTCAAGTACACCTACCTTGCCCAGGGACAAAAGGTCTAGAAAACTGAGGCATGATGGAAAGTTGTGGTCCAGAGGGACGAACAGTTTTCAGTGTGGACAGCTGAGCTGGTGTGGGCGACTGAGCTGGTGAAATAATGGGACTACTGAGTTGAGGGCTGTGCTGCAATTACAATATATCAAGAAAATGTGTCAGCATTTTGGACAGGCTTTTTGCAAATTTCCCTTTGGACAAAAAATCTTTATTCTTTCTGATTATAAATATGCACTTGTTATAAAAAAATTTAAACATGATAGAAATATAGAATCTCCAATTCTCAAAGATAAACAGAAGTAACAGGTTGTATCTATTCATATGCATTCATACATTCATTTTTTACAAAAATGGGAACAGACTATGCATTCTATTTTTGAAACCTGCTTTTGTACCTTGGCAAGAATATTGTTGAGTTTTGCATGAGAGAATATATACATCTATCTCATTCTTTTTTTTTTCACATTAAATGTCTCTCAACATTTCATATTAAAATAATTTCATCCCTAGAGAATAGTTGGCAAAGATAGTACAAAGAATTCCCATATTTCTCAAATGATGTTAACATTTTATTTCATTTGTTTTCTTTCTCTCTATGTATATATTGTTTTTTTTTCCTGAATTATCTGAGTGAGTTGCACATGATACCCCTTTAACTCAGAAATTTGCGTCTATATCATAAGAAGAAGGACATTTTCTTATATCACCACAGTAGAATCATCAAAACCAGGAAATTAACCATAAACCCCAGTAAAGTCATCAAAACCAGGAAATGAACTATACTATACTATTGTCAAATCTACACAGTTTATTCAAATTTTGCCAAGGGTCCCACTAACGTCCTTTATAGCAAAAGAGAAGAAAAAATTTTCCCTTCAAGCCCAGAGTCCAGACTAGAATCAAGAGCTGCGTTTAGTGGTAATTGCTCTTTAATCATCTTTTTTCTCTTTCATTACTTGGACATTTTTGAAGATCTGTATCTGAAGATCATTTTGAAAATCAGTTATTTTATAGAATGTCTCTCAATTTGGGTTGTCCTGCTATCTCAGCAAAAAGCTCATTTTGGGAAGAAACACCAGAGAAGCAATGTTGTGTCCTTCTCAATGTATCACATCAGAAGGAACCTGATGTCAATCTGTCATCACAGTACTGGTGGTTTACTCTGATCACTTGGTTAAGGTGATATCTGCCAGTTCTCCATTGTAAGTTATTATTTCTTCCTTTGTAGTTCTAAGTATCTTATGGAGAAATACTTTACAAAATATCCTGCTTCTCATCAAAATTTCACCACTAGTTTTAGTCTCTACTGATGACTCTTGCCTGGTGGTTTCCTGGTGGTAATTTTCTAATTCCATGATTCCTTTTACAAGTATATTTATTACTTCACATTCTACTACAAGGAAGAGTTTCACGTTCTACCCCATTTATTCAGTATGGATCATGAATTCTTATTTTCTTCTATGGGTGATCATTTATTCTATCATTCTTTTATGCCCAAAACCTTCAAGCCTAATTCTGCATCCTTTGACACATCTCCATGGGTCTTCGAACTGTTCTTTAATTTTGGGCACAGCAAAATGGTCTAGGCTCATCTTGTACATTCCCTGCACCAACCCTGGCAACAGTTAGTTCTCTAAGGAGCACTGGTTCCTTTAAATGGAGAATGGCATTTAGAAACTACCATCTGGGTAGTAGGTGTATCTCATTCTTTTAAGTATATACACTTCCTAAATGGCATGGTAATTTATTTAATCAGTTACCCATTGATGAATGTCAAGACTGTTCCCAATTTTTCAATGCTACAACAGGGAAAAATTGTACACATATTTTGTATGCTTGTTCCATAACTTTTACTGAATAAAGTTCCAGAAGTGGATATGTAATTCAAAGACTTTGAACCTTCTACATTTTGAAAAATGCCACAAAACTAATATCCTTAGCATTTGCTGATGATTTTTCCTTCATCTGTTATTTTAATAGGATGCCAAAACAGCAATTTTCTAATTATACAATTGCTTCTGCATTTATTAACTGGATTTCTTCTATGATGAAGAACGTTTCCTCAACAACTATCTGCTTACACTAAAATATAGCTCACATGGGGAAGGTAGTATAAATGCTTGATTCTTTTTCTTTACCAAATTTTAGATGTAGACAATCTTTTGATAAATAAAATTCAAATATTGAAATAAACTGGATGTAGTGAATGCTCAAACTTCTATATTAATCTGCTTGAAAGGGTTTCAAGTTCATTGACAAGCCTTTACAGGTCAATCTTTTATGTGACGAAAATATAAAGTTTCAAAACGCTCATGAACAAAAGCATCTTACCTGTACAATATTTTCTACATTGCTAAATTCCACACACTTTTGTCCTCTCTGGTGATCACAGTAATATTTGTTTTGTTTCCACTGGGGGGGTGAGTGGGCACGGGACTGTGGATTGTTTGGTACATTTAGCTGCATCATCACCATTCCTCCACCAGGTGGCGGTGGTGGCACAGCTGAAAATCAAAATTAGGCCATGCAATCAGTATACTTTAGCAACTAGCTGGTATCTCTGAACAATAGGATAACAGCAATAATTTCACATTTTTGTAAAAATTTTACTATGAAATATGCAAGCCAGATTTAAGCCTCAGTGTGTCGTGCTACAAACGTTGTGTGTTTAAATAGGCAAGCGTTGTGTGTTTAAAATGAACCCTGTAGGCCTAAATATCTCACTTATCCTAAAAATAATAGGCCTGTAGTTACTCAGGAGAACCCAATTACCTCTGGCAGGACCTAGTGGAGAGTAGTACAACTGAGGTCTGATCTACACAAGTGCTTAATTTTAAAAAATGAATTAGTTTAAAAACAGACATTCTAAATACACAAAAAACTTTGCAAAAAATTAATATCCTATAGAAATACTGACAAACAGGAAAAAATCATCTTTATGGAAAATGAATTGGTGACTCAAGAATAAGTTTGGGATGTGGAAGTCAGAAAGCACAATTTTAGTACCTGAAATGTCCTAAGACTCTGGGAAAATTATTTCACTTTTTTTTTTTAACTGATTTCTCATCTGAAAAAGGAGGCTAAGAAGGCCTCCTTGGTTGACTACAGAGTTGTAAGCATTACAATGTGTGTAAAAACACTTTGCTAGTTGTGCAGCAGAAATAAGCAAATTATTATATCTTCTTATTTATTTCTCTTATATACTAGTACCACAGCACTGCTAGTATCATGCATCTACTTCCCGTCATGCTAACCATGGCTGTGTAAGGTAGGATCCATACCCTGCCTCTAGGACCACAGTTCACACCATAGTAAGCATAAAGGTGGTTTTCAGTTCTCTAGACAAAGAACCTACTTGACTGGCTGGGCAAATTATGGAAGGGCTGAAAGCTTAGACACATCTCAAAAGTTTTCCTCAGCCCAAGTAGCCATGCTGATACAGCCACTATTAGTCATTTATGGATAATCATTTATTGTTTATCTGTTTCTTCGGAGCTTACAAATGTCAAAAAATTGTTACAATAAAATATGGTGTTATGATGCCTTAAGGACTGAGAGAAGGCTTTGTAGAAAAGGTGATTTTCAAACTGTAAGGATGAGCAGGGTTATGGCAAACAGAGAAGGATGGTGGATGGGCATTCCAGGCAGATGTAAGAACAGGTACGCAAGTATCTCTGGCATGAAAAAATATAGGGTATTATAAAAACAAAATTCTGTACGATTTGAGCATATAAGTATAAATAGGAGGTTTCCTTGCTAGGGAGTTTAGATGGGGAATCCACCCAAGTTTTTAATTCAGAAGAATGACACGAGGAGATTTCTGTTTCAGGACAATAATTTTTGAAACTGTGTGTGTGCATATGTGTGTTGCAGAAGAGATAAACTGAAGGTGAGGGAAACATGAAATAAGCAAAACACTTAAAAGATTACTACAAGGGCTGACCGGTTAGCTCAGTTGGTTAGAGTGCAGTGTTGTATCACCAAGGTCAAGGGTTTGGATCCTTGCACTGGCCAGTCACCAAAAAAACCAAAACCAAAAGCAAAAAACAACAACAAAAAAAGAGAGATAACTGCAAATAAGACATGATGAAAAGAACAGACCTAAATTAGCAGCAGTAGGGAAGGAAAGAAGGTGTCAGATTTGGGGAAATTGTGATCGCATGAATGTAAAAGGGGAAGATAGAAGACAGTTAATTATGATCTTGAAATTTCTGTTTTGGTCTCTAGGTGGAAGGTGAGATAAGAGATGCAAGAAGAGAGAAAACAAAGAGATGGAGGAAGAGGAGAAAAATATCGAGTCCAATGTGCCTTCGACATATCTGGGTAGGTATGTCCAGTAGGCAGCTGGCTAGATGGTCTCTCTCAGAAGAAATAGGAATTGGGAGGTGTTTGCAAAAGCAGTAGTTGAAGTCTTGGGGGTGGTTGCATTACCCAAGAAGAGCCTGAAGAGTAACGAGAGCAGGGCCTAGGAAAGGATCCCAGAGAATAACAATATTCATGAGGAGGGAGAATAGGGATAGTGTGATAGCAGTAGTAGTAGAAAAGGAAGTGGACAGCATAGGTTAAACCCTGATTCAGCATGGCACCCTAAATAGCCTGGGTACATCTCAGCATATCACAAGTTGAGAATCTTTTTGTACTAATGCTTAAGGAAATTAACTGAACTATTTCTCAAATGGACAAACCTTTACCTTCTTTTTCAAAGATCTATTCATACCTGCACACTGGTGGCCTTGAAGCTGCTGGGAATTGCATGGTGAAGTAGTTCGAGGAAACTGTACTTGTTCTGATCCTGGATGTTGCAAGTAACCTACTGAAGAGCTGTTGGGGGAAAAAAGTCAAATAAACACAAAACACAGCACAATGAGATGGAGATGATTATAAAGATTCTCTGAACAAATAGTCCTACAAATTTATTTAAATAAAATTATTTTTCAGATTGGTTAGCAAAGTTAAATCTAACTCTTTTCTCTGTGAATTATACGTAATTACTTTATTGCATAAAAATCACTTTATGTTTATGGCAATAATACTGATTTTTAAAAACCAGGAAAAAACCCTCCTAATTACATCAATCTTACAATTTTACAACTTATTCTGAATCTCTTTTAGATTGTTCAAATAATTATTTAATTTTTATTTTTTTCAAATACATACTTTAAAAAGAAAAATAACTAACTTTACAAAATAAAAAGGTAGTATATGTAGATCTCACTGGGCTGTATTTTAGAAAAGAGCACATGCAGTTTGACGATGAGACCAGGAAAAAAAATTTATTTCTTAGAAAATGTATGAAGAATAGAGGAAACAACGGAACATGTTCTGACATATTCCAACAAAATACTAACAAAAATAATAAGGGTGTTAGTGCAAAATCATTAAGTTATTGCTGTATTTTTGAACAGTTAGTCTTGGAGACTCAAACTAACATGGGGTTTGTCATAATATGTCTAAAGTTGTCTCTGTTTAGCAAATTCTTTCAGGATAATTTAAACTCACAGAACAATACTACTTATTCTTTCTGAGAACTCTCAAGTAATCAGAAACCTTAATTTATGTCTAAAAACCTAGTAATTATTTGTCTTTTTTTTCATTTTAAAAAGCTCTTTTTGAAAAGCAGCATTTCTTAATCTAGTTTGAACAATTTTTGCACTCATGTCTCATGTAATTGCATTACTTCAGATGCAACTACTGAATTAGAGAGAATAGAGAGAGACATATTAAATGACACCATGACGATGCCATCACTAAAATTCCAGATTATGGAAACTCTGTAAGACAAATGTGTAAAAACATACGCAATATTTGTGGGGTAGATGGAAATATATATACTAACTGGATATATGATATAATCAAATAATTGTTAAAATTTTAAAGATTTGAAATGGCATGTGATTATGTGGGTTTTTTTTTTTTTTTCTTTGCGACCGGAAAGGGGATCACAACCCTTGGCTTGGTGTCTCCCGCACCGCGCTCAGCCAGTGAGCGCACCGGCCATCCCTATATAGGATCCGAACCCGTGGCGGGAGCGCTGCTGTGTACCCAAGCGCCGCACTCTCCTGAGTGCGCCAAGGTGCCGGCCCATTATGTGGGTTTTTAAAAAACCTTTAGGGATACCTATACTGAAATACTTATGAACAAAATAATATGATACCTGGGATTTATTTCAAAACAACATGGGAGGGAGAAAAGATAGTGATTTAGATGAAAACAGATTAGCCATTAGTTGACAACCGTTGAAATTAAGTGATGGGCATGTGTGGGTTCAGTATACTTTTGTTTACAGTAACTCAGTGAAGTTCAATAAAAAAGCATAAGAAAGAGGTGTAAAGGGAGGATATCATAAAAAGTGATTTTGGACCATATGGAAAAACAGTACTTTCTGAAATAGATATTAATTATGATCAGAATGCATTATATGAGTATTAGCTCTCTGTGGAAATAATACAGCATAAGAGACAGTCTGTAAATGTGCCAATCCTGAGGAAAACAGAAAGTTCCCCATAGAGTGGAAGGTTTTTAAAGCTTTGTTCTAACCCATGTGAACAGCTCCCTTGTGCCATATGGTGCTCCTCACCCTGATCTTCTTAACTAAGCACATTCTAATGGCTTATTTAGGTTCTGAGGCACATGGGTAACAGGAAGCCACCCTGAATAGGGAAGAGAATATTCGGTTCACTGAGGTGAGTATTATATCCCTTTCTACTAAATTACAAAATGCTATTCCAGTTTACCACTTCAGTGGGTTTTAGTTTATAGTAAATATAAAACAGTTTCTAGCACTAGATTACCCCTTGGGTAAATGAATAAAAATCAAGTTTCAGAATTATGAAACTGAGTTCCAGGCCTCTACTAATCTTCCCCAAGAGACATATAAGCAATTCAAGGGACACAGACTAGGGATAGCTGCACCCTTAAATCACTTAAACACTCTAGAAAATAGAAAGCACAGAAGACAGTCTTTACACTCTCTTTAAAAATACAAATAACAGGGCTGGCCAGATAGCTCAGCTAGTTTGAGCACTGTGTTATAATACCAAGGTCAAGAGTTCAGATCCTGGACTGGCCAGCCACAACAAACAAACAAACAAACAAAACCAAAAAACAAATAATTACTTGAATAGGAACATAAAACATCAAAGTCATGAAACCCATTTGGTCCCAAACTTCCTGAAAATTCCTTACTTAAAACTATGAATGTGTAAATTGAAAATATTAATAATATCAGCTTTCAAAGGTATTAAAGCCATGCAATGAAAATTAGTTTTGCCATTTATACAATTTTTTTAGCCAAACTGTTTAGGAGCTGCTGCTTCTTAGTATATAGTACAGCCAGTCAAATTATTGCAAAATGCCTCTGTAGGATCCCTGGAGACTGATGAATGACATTAAAAGATATCCAACAAGTTTCTTCTCCTGGGTTTTCTATAGTGTTCATCTTATTCCTAATACATTCTATAATTATTCACAGGTAGAAATTCCTACTTCCTCCAGTTATTTATTTCTTCATTATTACTATGTTTTGCAATCAAAGCTATGATAGAAAAAATGACAGACATGTATTTTTAAAATCAGAATACTACTGTAATTCTACCAAAGTGTGAAGAATTTCTTCTAATGTCATATGATCCTTTATGAATGCTTAAAATTGGCCTTATAATTGGTAGTACTGAGGTCATTTTGATTAGATCATGGTAATCTATTTGACACACTATATAGCATGAGTGGAAATGAATACTTGGTATTAAGATATACTCACTAGATATTCTTGCAAATTCAAGTGATGTTACAATCCTATCTATTTTAGTGACTTTTGACATTCAATACTTGATTAGTGCAAAGTACTATGGTTTTGGGTTTCACAAGGGAACATGCACTTGAGTTAAAACTCCACTTTTTAGTTTGTTGTGTGACTGTGAACATGTTATTTGAACTTCACCTCTCTCATCAATAAACATGTGATCAACACCTGTCTTACCAACTTATGATAAAGATTTGGCCAAATAATTCAAGAAACAAATAAACAAATGTAAAAATGTACAACTTCATTAATAACCAGAGCCAAACTAAAATGAGATATGTTGCCATTTATGAAATGTGAAAACAATGAAATAGAGTCAGTACATACAGGGAATGTAAATCAAAGACACTGTCAAAATGTAGCAAGGACTTTAAAAAGTTATATCCTTTGACTTATTAATTCCCATCCAAGGATTCATGCCAAGGAAAGGATTAAAGTTGCTCACAATATGGTTCAATAAATTAAAAATGGATATGACCTAAATGATCTACAGTAAAGAAATTATTGCATATTCATAAAATGGAAGTCTATTAAAAATTATATCTATGAAGAAATGCTTAATTACATAAATAAATGAATAAAATTATTAAGTAGGATGTTCAATGAATAAAATTATTAAGTAGGATCTCAACTATAATTAAAACTATATGAAAAGAAAGACTGAGAGAAAACATGCTAACAGTGGTCAATTTAGGGTTGTGAGGATATGGCTGATTCTTGGTTATTTACACTTCTTGGTATTTTCCAAAAAGGAATGCATGCATACTGTAATTATAAAAAATTCACACTAAAAATGCTCTTTGAAAACCGACTGAAAAGTTTGGCTGTTAAATGTACTGGGGATTTAATTTCAACTAACAATCTGAATCTGCTTCAGAAATTTTCAGTAGATGTCAGAGTATGGCCACCTGGAGATGTTTAACATGATATTCTGCAGTATAAAACTTCAATTCATTTGAGGATCAGATACTCAGCCAGGCTTGCTATCTCTAGAAGAAAATAATAGCTTTCTGCCTTACAAGCTTTCTGTAAGTTAAGGTGATTTCTATCTTATCTATTTTTGTGATGAGGGTATATATATTTAAGGACAATATAAATAAACTCTGTTATAACACCAAGGTCAATGTTTTGGATCCCCACACCAGCCAGCTAACAACAACAAAAATAAATAAATAAATAAACTCTCAATCAGATTTTCACTAAATTATATGTTCAATTTATAAACATAAATGTCAAAGCTTTTATTGTATAATATTTTTGATTTTCCCTTAAATGAGAATGGCCAATTTATCTGGGCCATCTAGTTAAATACTCATAATTATAAAAATACTCATTTATAGCTCACCTATTCTCAAATGTGAATTATTTTTAAAAACTGAATATGACTAAAAAATAGAGAAAATAAAATCAATTAAAAAAAAAAAAGGAGCAAGGACACCTGGCCTAAGATTGTTCTTTTCATGGAGTACTGAATGTAGTTTTTGTACATCCTGGCAGCTGAGACAAAATGGTGAACCCAGAGGCTTTTATAACTCTGCTAGGATGATAAGGGAAGCAACCAGTTAAGCCCCTGGCAGGTGCTGGGTTGCAAATATCATAATTGTATTCTATGATAAATTTAAAGCATGCAGTTAATTATAGAGGAATCCAGTCTTTCAAACCACATATAAGCCACAGTTCCCATTTTACTAGGAAACAGGAACTGAGTTGGAAATCTCACCCAAAAAAAGATTATTCCCAATTTAATAAACAGGTAAGATGCAGAAGTACCTGCAAGAAGGGCTAATATTTTCCTTAGAAAAATGAGCTCTGAACTTTCAATGATTTAAACAAGTATTTGAGTGAGGCCCCCAAAAAGTCTACATTACACATAACATGAAAGAGGTGCCTTTGGCCTGAGAAAGTGTAGGGCAGGTATCATCAAACACAATCAACAAAAAAGATGTCTCTGGTGCTCCTGGAGAATGATGTTGAGAAGGGCCATATTCTGACCAGCCCACCAGGATGAACTAGGCATCACCAAACAGCTGCATTAGTGGACCTTTTGGATATATCACTTTAGTAGTTCACTGAAGTGGTACACCTGCTAAACAATAATTTCAGTTTCAGTATATCTGATCCTATGCTGCTGTTTTGGCAATAATTTAGCTCATTCATTCTTAAGTCTGCTCCTAGATTGGGATCATTAAATTGCCACTGGCATTGAAGATTATGCTTATCTGCCTGTGTGATACAGCTGAAGAACATGTATCCCATTCCTCTGATAACTTCATCAAATCTTGTGAAAATTATAAAAAAACCTCTTGGATAGAGCTTGGTGCCTATAACACCAAGGTCAAGGGTTTGGATACACACACACACACACACACACACACACCCCACACACACACACACCACACACACACAGACACACACACCACACCACACACACACACACCACCTAAAACCTCTGAAAATGATCCTAAGGATGAATAGGAATAAGAAACACCTATTCAAGAATATCTACAAAAATTTGGTGAGAAAGGCAAGAGTCTAGTATTTGAGTCAAGAATGCTCCCTCTTTCCCCTCCCAGATTAGTGAGGTAGAGACCCAGGGCTCCCTCTCACCACACCACCCAGATGGACAGCTTTCTCTTCAGAAGGATCAGATGTCAGCGTTTCTCATCATGCCCCAAAAACCTGTTGCTGAAGCTAAGTCCAGGGCAAGTTAGATTGAGAGGTGGGGGCTCCCTCTCTCCCCAACCTCTATTTGTAGAACCAAGGCTCTACCTTGAATCTGGCACACTGAGGATACTGGGGCCCTGACCACTCTTGTCCTGGCTCCTGAAATGGTGACTCCATGCCAGGAAAGGTAAGCTGAGAAGACCCCAGGCTGCGGTCCCCTCACCCCCTATGAAGAGCTCAGAAATCAAACACTAACCTCAGAAACCATCCCTTCAAAGGAGCCAGAATTTGATTTATTAGGTTATAGAGCATTTTATGCTGCAGGACATTGTTGAAAACAATAGAGCAATCAGCTGGTAATTATAGGAGTTTAACAGTTGGGTGTTGTTAGGAAAAGAGAGAAACAGAGTCTTACCAAAATCACTGTTATCTCAGAGTGGCTGTGGGATTATTCAGAGCTGTGCCTCTCTGATAAACAACATCTAAGAATGAACATTTTGGCGTGGGGGGATGGGAGATGGGCCAGGTTAAATTAACTTCATGAAAATAATCCAGTCAGTCACTAAACACATAAACATGCAAACAACAACATAAAGTGGAGAGAGACCAGAACCTAGAGTTGCTACAATATACAGTCTAAAATGTTCAATTAAAAAAATTATAAGGCATGAAAAGAAAGTATGACACATACATTGGATAAAATCAGGGAACAGAAGCTGCCTTTGAGAGAGAAGATTTTTTTTACATTTATCAGAGAAAGACTATAAAGTAGCCATTACACATGTTCACAGAACCAAAAGAAACAATAATTAAAAAAGTAATGAAGGCATGATGAAAACATTGCACTAATAGAGAATATCAGTAAAGAGATAGAAATTACAAAAAAAGAACCAAATGGAAATGAGGGAGTTGAAATATACAATACCTAAAATAAAATTCACTAGAGAAGCTCAACAGTAGATATGAATTGATAAAGGAAAAGAATAAGTGAATTTGAAGATAAATTTACAGAGATTATATTAAGCAGAAGAACAGAGAAAAAAAGAAAAACAAAGAGAGCCTCAAAGAAATGTGAAACACCATAAAGCATGCTAACATGAGTAATGGGAGTTCCCAAGAAGAGAGAGAAGGGCAGAAAAGATATTCAAAGGAATAATGGCTCTAAATATCCTAAGTATCCCAAAGGAAGCTCAATGAACTCCAAGCAAGACAAATACATAGAGATCCAAAGAATATCATAGTAAAAATGCTGAAAGGCAAAGACAAGAAGAAAATTTTGAAAGCAGCAAGAGAAAAATGACTCAGTACTTAGAAATAAATCCCAATAAGATTCACAACTGACTTCCCAACAGATAAGTTGGAGGTCAGAAGGCAGTGGGAAAACATAGTTGTACTTGGAGATGGAGTCTTTAGTAGGTAAATTAGGGTTAGATGAGATCATGAAGTGTGGAGGTAGAGATACCCCCAACCTTTTTGGTAAACAATACCAGATACTTAGGACCTTCTGTTGCGAGGTGCTTGAGACTTTCCGTCGCCAGAAGATTAAGACTTTCCACTGCCAGGGGGAAGGGACTTTCCAAAGAGCCCAAAGTTCACCCTGTTCCAGGAAGGGAGTATGCTCACCTGATTACCTTATCTTTGGACACCAAG
>NW_007726209.1:1001360-1046231 GCF_000696425.1 Galeopterus variegatus | reverse complement strand
TCCAAGGGAGGAAAGGGGGGTGGACCATTGGTCAATACCTCAGTCCTTCCTTTGCCCGCCAAACGCTAAAAGCCCAATGGTTATAAAAATTGCTTAAAGTGGCCAATAAATGGCGTACAACCCAGCCTGTTACGAAAGCCTGCCTACCAAACTGTATAAAAGATGCTTGAGTTAAGAACTCGGGGCCGCTCCTGTCCTGAAAACAGGGCGACCTTCAGCGCTGAAAATAAAAACCTCTTGCGTTATTGCATCGAACTCTGTCTCATGGTCTTTGCGAGATGAGCCTTCCCAACAAGTAAGATTCGCGCTTTTGGGCCGGTCTTACAGAAGGTGGGTCCTGGTCAGATGGAATTAGTGTCCTTATAAGAAGAGACACCAGAAAGCTTGCTTTCAATCTCTCCGCATGTACACACTAAGGAAAGGCCATGTGAGCACAAAGTGAAAAGGCAGCTGCCTGCAACTCAAGTGGAGAGCCACCACCAGTAACTAACTCTGCTGGCACCTTGATTTTGGACTTCCAGTCTCCAAAACTCAGAGAAAATAAATTTATCCTGTTTAAGCCACCCATTCTGTAATATTTTGTTATGGCAGCCTAACCAGACTAATAAAACTGGCAAAGGTAATTATGTAATTGTAAAACATAGCAAAAATGCATATTTTCCCTTTTCTTCTTCTGACAAAACAGAAAAATGTTAATAGAGATAAAGAAGGCATTTCATAATGATAAAAGTGTTAATCAGTCAGGAAGATATAACAGTTATAAACATATAGGCACCTTATGCAGGAGCACCCAAATACATGAAGCAAACACTGACAGAAACGAAGGGAGAAATAGACAATTCAATAATATTAGTTGGAAACTTCAATATCTCACTTCCAATGACAAAGAGAGCAACTAGATAGAAGATTAACAAGGAAATAGAAAACTTGAACAACACTATAAACCAACTACAACTAATAGATACCTGCAGAACACTACCACCAACAGAATATCCAATCTTCTCAAGTGCACATGGAACATTCCCAAGATAGACCATATGCTAGCCCATAAAGTACACTTCAGTAAACTTAAAAGGAGAGAAATAATACATATTATGTTCTCCCAATGGAATGGAATTAAAAAAGTGGAAATTAGACAATATATTCCCAAATAACCAATGGGTAAAAGGGACACAAGAAAATATGTTGAAATGAAAAAAATAAAAACACAGCACACAAAAATTCACAGCTGTACTTAGAGGAAAACATAGCTGTAAAAGCCTATATTAAAAAAGAAGAAATTCGGGGCCGGCCTGGTGGCGCACTGCGCTAGTGCGCCGCTTGGGAAGCGTGGCGGCGCTCCCGCCGAGGGTTCGGATCCCACATACAGACCGGTTCCCGCTCACTGGCTGAGCGAGGCGCAGGGGCAACACCAAGGGTTGCGATCCCGTTGCCGGTCCCGGTCCGGTGCGGGGGCGACACTGAGGGTTGCGATCCGTTGCCGGACACGGAAAAAGACAAAAAAAAAAAGAAGAAATTGAATTGAGGTTTTACTTACTAAAAAAAAAAAAAGGGAAAGAAAGAAAAAAAACTAAAATTAATAACCTATACTTCCACAGTAAGACCCTGAGGGGGAAAAAGAGCAAACCAAACCTTAAGCAAATGGAAAGAAATTAATAATAAAGATTAGAATGGAAATAAACAAAATAGATTATAGAAAACAATAGAGAAAAACGATTAAACCAAAAGCTGGTTCTTTGGGGAAAAAAAAAATTGACAAACTTTTTGCTAGACTGACCAAGCAACAAAAAAGACAGAAAACTCAGATTACTAGAATCAGAAATGAAAAAGAGATCATTATTTCCGAATCTACAGAAATAAAAAAGAACTTAAAGAAACAATATGAAAAATGGTATATCAACAAATTAGATAAAATTCCTAGAATGATACGAACCATCAAAACTGACTCAAGGAGAAAAAGACAATTGGAATAGACCTAAAGGAAGTGAAGAGCTAAAGAAGAAATGAAAAAAAACAATCCACACACACAAAAAAAGCCCTGGCACAGATGGTTTCATCACTGAATCCCTCTACCCAGACTCTCCACCAAGCTCCCACTTGGAATAGACCTAAAGGAAGTGAAGAGCTAAAGAAGAAATGAAAAAAAACAATCCACACACAAAAAAAAAGCCCTGGCACAGATGGTTTCATCACTGAATCCCTCTACCCAGACTCTCCACCAAGCTCCCACCTCATCGCTGAACTCTACCAAAAACAAAGAATAATTAAGAATGATTCTTCATAAACTCTTCCAACAAACAGAAGAGAAGGAAACACTTTTCAGCTCATTCCATGAGGCAAGAATTATCCTGATACCAATACTAGACAAAGACATTACAAAGAAAAACCCCCAACAAACCACTATTTCTTATAAATATGTACACAAAATTCTCAGCAAAATACTAGCAAACTGAATCCAGCAACATATTAGAAGACTCTACACTATAACTAAATGAGATTTATCCCAGGAATGCAAGGGTCCTTTAACATCTGAAAATCAATTAATGTAGTATAGTAAATCAATATAATACAAATTTTAAATCATATGACTGTCTTGTCAGGCTCAGAAAAAAAATCTGACAAAATCTAACATTTTTGATGATAAAAACACTCAACAAACTGGGAATAAAATGGAATCTCCTGAACTTGATAAAGGGCATTCAAGAAAAACAGGTAGCTTCATAACAGTGAAAGACTAGCTGCTTTCCCCCATAGGATCAGGGAAAAGACAAGGATGTCTGCTCTCACCACTTGTATTCAACACTGTACTGCAGATTCTAGCCAGGGAAATTAGGCAAGAAAATGAAATGAAAGGTATTCGAATTGAAAAGGAAGAAATCAAATTATCTCTCTTCACAGATGATATAATCTTGTGTACAGAAAAGCCTAAGAAATCCACTAAAAAACTATTCAAACTAATAAATAGGTTGTAGAATAGGTTATAGATAGTTTCAGGTTGTAAGACACAAGATCAATATACAAAAATACACTGTATTTCTGCATATTGCATGAACAATCTGAAAATGAAGTTAAAACAATTTCATTTATACTAGCATCAAAAAGAATAAAATACTTACGAGTAAGTTTAACAAAAGTGCAAAATTATACTCCGAAAACCACTAAACATTGCTGAAAGCAATTAAAGATCTAAATAATTGGAAAACATCCCAATTAACATAGAAAAGTAATACTACAAATTAATCTACAGATTCAGTGCAATCTCCATCACGATCCCAGCTGACTTCTTTGAAGAAATTGACTAGCTGATTGTAAAACTCATATAGAATTATAAAGAACTCAGAATAACCAAAACAATCTTGATAAAGAACACAGTTATAGGACTCAACACCTTCCAATGTCAAAAGTTTATCAAGACAGTGTGGGTACAGGTACAAAGATAAACCATACAGATTAATGGAATAGAATCAAGAGTCCAGAAAGAAACCCACACATCTATAATCATCTGATTTTTTACAAGGGTGCCAAAACCATTCAATGGGAGAAAGTGAAGTCTTCTTGGCAGACGATGCTGGGACAATTAGATAGCTATATGCAAAAGAAGGAAGTTGGATGCTTACCTCACATCATATAAAAAAATTTAACTGAAAATGGATCTAAGACCTAAATCTCAGAGCTAAAACTATAAAATTCTTAGGAGGAAATTTAGACACATAAATATTTGTGCTCTTGAATTTGGTAAAGAATTCTTCAACATGGCACCACAAGTATGAGTGATAAAAGAAAAAAAAAACCATATAAACTGTACTTAATCAAACTTAGAAACTTTGTACTTCAAAGGACAGCCTCAAGAAAATGAAAAGAATGCCTACAAAATGGAAGAAATTGTTTGCAAGTCATATATCTGATAAAAAAACTTGTACCAGAATATAGAAATAACTCTTACAATTTAATAATAAAAAGACAATTAAATTGGGAAAAGGATCTGAACAGACATTTCTCCAAGGAAGATATACAAAATGGCCATTAAGCACAAGGATAGTCAACATCATCAGTCAAGGGAGTGAAAATCAAAACCATAATGAAATATCACTCCATATCCACTAGGATGGTTATAAAATCAGAAAATTAATAGTATTGGCAAGGATGAGGAGATATTGGATCACTCATATACTGTTTCTGGGAATGTAAAATGGTGCAGCTCTATGGAAAACAGTCTTGCAGTTCCTCAAATGATTAAATACAGTTACCATAGGACCTATCAATTTTACTTAGAGAAATGAAAATATGTCCACACAAAAACCTGCACACAAATGTTTACAGCAGTACTATTCATAACAGTCCCAAAGTGGAAACAACCCAAATGCCTATCAGCTGACAAAGGATAATCAAAATGTGGCCCATTGATAAAATGGAATATTATTTTGCTGTAAAAAGGAATGAAATATTGACATATACTATAACGAGGATGAACCTTAAAAACATTATGCTAAGTGTAAGTATCCAGTCACAAAAGACCACATACAGTGATTCCATTCATATGAAAAGTCCAAAACAGGGAACTCTACAGGAAATAGATTACTGGATACTTAGGGATGGGGGATGGTGATGGTAGTAAAGGAGCAGGGGGAGTGATAGTTAAAGAGTACAAGGTTTCTTTCCTTTTTTTTCTTACTCAGTATATTCACATAAAAAATTTTTAATTGTGGCGAAAAACACATACCATAAAATTTATCATCTTAACCATTTTAGGTGTATAGTTCAGTAACATTATACACACAGTTGTGCAACCACTACTACCATCCATTTCCAGAACTCTTTTCATGCTGAAAAACTATAACTCCTTAGCCATTAAACACTGACTCCCCACTCCCTCCTCCCCGAGCCCCTGGCAACCTCCTTTCTAGTTTCTGTCTATGAATTTGACTACTCTAGGTACCTCTTATCAGTGGAATCATACAGTATTTGTGACTGGTTTCACTTGGCATAGGTCCTCAAGATTCATCCATGTTGTAGGATATGTCAGAATTTCTTTCCTTTTTAAGGCTGAATAATACTCCACTTTATGTATATATCACATTTTGTTTATTCATTCATCCACTGATGGACACTTGGGTTGCTTCCACCTCAGGGTTTCTTTCTGACGGTGATAAAAATTGTCTAAAATTTCATCACCCTCATTTCCTGAGGGTGAGTATAAAGTTGACTGTGGTGATGGCTGCACATATCTGTAAATAAACCAAAAACCATTGAACTGTACACTTTAAGTGGGTGTATTGTATGATATGTGAATTATATCTCAATAAAGCTGTTTGAAAACAAGATAAATAAGGAAATGACCGAATGGGCAAAAAAATGGTGCATATATGAAGTCTCAGTATATGAAGTCACCATAAAAATGTTGATGACTTAGGAAAATTAATAGCATGGGAAATTCTACATAAAAATGTATTGCCATCCTGTGTTTCTTCTCTTTATGGTTTTGTAAATATTTCATGGCTACTATTCTAAATTATTATTTTCTAGGTGAGAAAATAGGAACCAGTGTATTCTTCTAAAGCAATAATTAATTAATTTGAAAAGCAAGACCCACATCCACTACAGCTTTTAGTGGCCAGTAAAGATGATGTCTTTGTAGTAGCCTGAATATCACACATTTACTCAACTGAATTAAATATACTGGAGCAGATAACATCGAACAAACACTTTGGAACTCATTGGTTGCAATATCTGAGTCTCTGTCTATGGCAAGTAAGCAAATTTCACTGATTTAAACCAAACTTACTAATAGAAAAAATAATTGGAGAGGAAAGTTTAAACTATTCAAGGATTACTCCATATTTCTTTTGCATCTTTTTTGTAGGATTCTCCTATTAATAATAGCATCGTAGTAACTTGTTTTGAAGCAATTTTAATTCTGGAAGTGGATTAATTTTGTGATAAACTTTTTAGATGCAGAATTAAAAAATACAACAATTCTGTGTTTTGTTAAATATCCTCAGACTGATTTATAGAAAAATGGGCTTGACATGCCTAGCAATCAGCAATGTTTAAATGTCTCCATGCATATTGCTATGTATTTTGTCTTCCTTTTTTTTGTTAAAGTTGCTTCATTTCTTGGACTGCTGGCAGTTTTCCCCAAGTAAGTAAACTATTTTATCACCATGCATTATATGTGTGGAATCTCACTGTTGTCATTCTAGAAGATAAAAGTGTTTTGTATGATAAGCTTTTATCAGGCATATCTGTCATATTTCCCTATATCTTGCTGCTTTCTTTTGGATATTTGTCTTTAAGTCATTGTAATGAATCTCTACATTTAAAAAAACTTTAAAACATTCATCTACTCTTTGATAATGTCCTTCAGATCTTGAATCCTAATTCGCTAAGAAAAGCAAAATAATCAGAAGAGGATTTTTATAAACTCCTCACACCTTCAATCTACCCATCTGTATACTCTTATTTTCCTTCACTTACTATCCATGCATCCTCTGCACTCTTTTCTTTTTTTGGCGGCCAGCCAGTATGGGGATCCAAACTCTTGACCTTGGTGTTATAACACCATGTTCTAACCAACCTACTGAACTAACTGGCTAGCTCATCTGCACTCTTATCTAAGGCTAGGCTGCTTCCAATTGTGTGTTGGATCTCACCTTCCTTGGGTAACTTACAACTCTCTCATTTTATTCACTTTATTCATTTTCTTTGTTGTATAATAGTGTTCTGAATGAATACACAATAATATATTTAGCCATTTGATTCCATTTTATTTGGGTTGCTTCTAGTATTAGGCTAAACACTGCTGCTAAAATAATATATTTAGCCATTTGATTCCATTTTATTTGGGTTGCTTCTAGTATTAGGCTAAACATTGCTGCTAAATCTATATCTATATCTATATCTATATATATATGTCTCTGGTATGCATCTGTCAAGGTTTTTAAAAAAATTTTTTTAATTAAAAATTTTTTAATTTTAGGTGGCTAGCCGGTACAGAAATTGAACCCTGGACCTTGGTGTTATCAGCACTATGATCTAACCAACTGAGCAAACCTACCAGTCCTGTCAAGGTTTTTTTAAAAGTCAGAAAAGGCTGGCAAACTTTTTCTGTAAAGACACAGCTAGTATATATTTCAGCTTTCAGGGATACATATAGTCTCTTTGATTTTTTAAAAATAACCCTTTAAAAATTCAGAAACCATTCTTTGCTTGTGGGTATATTTGGCCTATGTACCAGTTTTCTAACCTTTGTTCTAAGATATAAACCTAGTAACAAAACAGCTAAACCACAGGGGGTGTCATATCTTCAACAACACGCGATCGTTTTCTGCATAAAGGTTTTACGTGTATTTTGTTGGAGTTATTTTTAGGCATTTGCTTTTTAAAACATTTTTTGTTTAGGGCTGGCCAGTTAGCTCAGTTGATTAGAATGCCACTTTGTGACACCAAGGTCAAGGATCCGCATACTGGCCAGCTGCCGAGAAACAAACAAAAATGCCTTTTTTGTTTAAACTTTAATATTTCATTTTCGATACAATTCTGTGACAGGTTTTAAAATCAATTAGTGTGAGTCTACATATATCCCTCTGTTAAATGTCCAGAGGTATATTATTCCTTATAAATGTTTACTGTTTTTAATGATTTGTTAGTTTTACACGTTTTCTCTTTACTTTAAAACTAGTCTTTACTTAACTATTAGAAAAGATCAATATTATTTCACAGCTTTACTGAAGTATAATTGATAGAAAACAAATCGCACATAAAGTGTACAATCTGATGAGTTCTGACATATTACATATACACTGTGAAACCATCGCAAACCCCAAGTTATCTTGTGCCCCTCTGTAATCCCATTCTCTCTTCTTCCCCATAAGGTCTTCCCAGTTCCCCCGCCCCTCACCCCTGGCATCAGGCAACCACTGACCTATTTGCTATCACTAGAGATTAGGTTGCATTTTCTATAATTTTATATAAATGGAATAATATGGTATATGTATCTTTTTGTCTGACTTTTTTCACTCTGGATAACTGAGATTTATGCATGTTGTTGTATCAATAGGTCATTCCTTTATTGCTAAGTAATATTCCACTCATGATGAATATACTGTGACTTGTTTATCCATTTACCTGTTGCTGGACATTTGGATTTGTTCTAGTTTTCACTTCTCTTGGTTAAATACCTAGACATATGGTAGGTGTATGTTTAACTTTTTGAACAAACTCTTTTGCAAGGTTTTATTATTATTATTATTATTATTGTTTGAGAATTCTTTTTTTTTTTTTGGTGGCTGGTTGGTATGGGGATGACCCCTTGACCTTGGTGTTAAAAGGCTGTGCTCTAACTAAGCCAACCAGCTAGCCTGAGAATTCTTCATATATCCTCCACACAAGTCCTTTGTCAGATGTTTGATTTTTAAGCTAGTATACTGCTTGTCTTTTAATTTTTGTTTGTTTTTGTACAGATAGTTTCCATCTGGTACCATTTTCCTTCTGTCTGAAAAAGTTCCTTTAACATTTCTTGCAGTGCAGGTTGGCTGGTGATTAATTTTTTCAGCTTTTGTGTTGGAAATAATCTTTATTTCACCTTGGTTTCTGAAAAATATTTTTACTGATATAGAATGCTAGTTTTTTTTTTTCTTTCACTACTTCAAACAAAGCCGTTCCACTGTCTTCTGGCTTGTACTGTTTCTAAAAAGTCTGCTGACATTCTTATCTTTGTTCCTCTATATGTAATATGTTTTTTTTTTTTTTTTCCCCCCTTCGTGCTGCTTTTAAGATTTTCTCTTTACAACTTTCGTTTGGTTGGTTGGTTGTTTTGGTGGCTGGCCAGGATGGGGATCTGAACCCTTGACCTTGGTGTTACAAGGCTGCACTCTAACCAACTGAGCCAACCAGCCAGCCTTTTTATAACTTTTTAAGACATTTCCTTAACATTTCTTTTGATTGGAGTTTGCTGAACTTTCTGGATCTGTGGGTTTATAATTTTCATCAAATTTCAAAAAATTTCAACCATTACTTATTCAAATATTTTAAGTTCCTTCTCTCTTTTGAGGATGCCAATTACACATTTATTAGGCTCCTTGAAGAGCAATAATGCTTTGCTCATTTTTTTCTTCCTTAGAATTTTATATTGGCACTGTTTCCAGTCAGTTTGAACTCACTGATTTTTCTCCTTATTATCATATCAGTCTTAGCTTCCTGTTTCTTGGCATTTTTCGTAATTTTTGATTGGATGCCAAGCATTGTGAACTTAACCTTGCTGGATGTTGGAGATTCTTTTATTTTGTAACAATATTTTTGAGCTTTGTCTTGGACCACTATAAAGTTACCTGAAAACAATTTAATCTTTTTGGGTCTTGCTTTTCTGCCTTTTTAGGCAGGACCAGAGTAACCTTTAATCTAGAGCTCATTTCCCCTCACTACTAAGACAATATCCTTTTAAGTCCTCTACTTGATTCCTCATGTATTATGAGGTTTTCATACTCTGGCTAGAAGAACTACAAACTGTCCCTGTCCTTGTGTGAGCCCCAGGGATTGCTTATGCCTGCTCCTTTTGAGTGGTTCTTTTACTGGCTTTGGGTACTTTCTGCACACACATGTGCTGGTAAGTACTCAACTAAGACTCAAAAGGGTCCCTCTATAGATCTCCAGAGCTCTCTCTGTAGCTGTTTCTCTTTAGTACTCTGTCCTGTAAACTCTAGCCACCTTGGCTTCCCTGAAGTCCCAAATCTATCTCCTAACATAGGGAAAAGGTCTGCTTGGGTTCCCCCTCTCCCTGAGCTGTGGCCAGGAAACTTTCTCTAGGCAGTAAATTTGGGCAATCATAAGACTCACTTCTTTTATTTGCCCTCTGTTGGGGTTTACTATCCTACAGTGCCTAATGTCCCATGTCTGGAAACTACTGTTTCATATATTTTTCTGGCTTTTTAGTTAAGGTAGTAGAATAAATTCAGTCCCTATTACTCCATTTTGGCTGGAAATGGAGGTCAGGAGTATGTAAGTTTTTAAGATCCTTTCTTCAATATGCATCCTATTATCTCTGATACCAAGTAAAATACAGAAAGAAGTCAGCACACTCTCAAGCCTCAGAAATTATTCAAAAAATAAAATACAAGATATGCCAGAAGGCCACTTCCAACACACACCTTTTCTACTTTGTAAAATGGGTTGGCCTATCTCAGGGAACTGCTTGTTATTTAGGTTACTTATGGCTTGAAGAAATAGCTAATAAAATGGCAAGTTTGGGAATAGCCATTCAAAATCTTGGACAGTAAAGAAAATGACTGTGGATTTTTAAAAATGATTTGGAAAAGCTTAAAATTTACTTGAGGGAAGAAAGCTATAAAAACCTAAATTGAGGAACAATTCAAAAGTAGGCAAAGAAGATCTGGAGAATTACTAATTTTTTCCCCTTTTATTAAAAAGATACTTTAATAGTATAATTTCTCCTTTATACAAGTTCTTGCCCTCCTTTTCCAATAGTCCTATATATTTTTTTGAATAAATCCTATGACCTTTAATCCACAAGAGTTTATGAACTAAGTTGTTATTTTCTTCTTGAGTTCTTTACTTTACCACATACTACTCAAAGGTTACAAATGAAGTCTTCTGGTCACATGCAATGTTTTTGGTCTTCACCCTCTCCTCCCCACCCCCAAATAACATCTGACTGTTAATCTTTGACATATCCTGGTATGGTGGTTCCACATTCCTTTTTCCTAAGTTGTTGGCCTTCATTTCTGATCATTTCCTTTTGGTCTTTTTTTGCTGGGTATAGATCATCTAGTACAGGAACTGGCAAACTGTGGCCTAAATCTGGCCCATGGCCTATTTCTGTATGATCTGCAAACTAAGAATGGCTTTTACAGATGAATGTTTGCAATCGATTTGATGATAGAGAATGCTAACTTTGAACTCCAATTAAGTGAAATGTTATCTGCCACCTGAAATAAATCCATTCTTCTCAGCAGACCTGTATTAGAAAAATTGTGCCCAATTACTATTATATTTTGAATTTTGCCAATACAAATTTTGTGGAAATTTATTTTCTGCTTGTTATATAAACACCTAAATAGTAGCCACAATTTTGTATTGTGGCTTGCAAAGCCTAAAATATTTCCTGTCTGGCCTGTTACAGAAAAAGTTTGCTGACTAGAGATCTAGTACATATTTTAAAGTAAACAATATCCAAATTACAATTACAGTAATTTCCAACCCCAACACTCTATTGTTGCTAGGGGGATGTTTTCCATCAAGAAATCTCAAATCTTTCTTTAATCTCCATTTATAATATCACTAAATATTTGTTTCTTCTTCCAAAGTACATACCATATTAATCCCCTTCTTGCTGCTACCACCACAACTGAAGATGCCACCACCCAATGCATATTTTAAGACATCCTTCTGCCTGTGGTCTCTTCCTACTTCAAATACATCTTAAAGACTGCCACTTGACTAATATTTTTTTTAAAGACAGACCTTTATTACATCACATTCATACTTCAGAAACCACAATTACTTGACATTAAGAGACTAAAACACAAATTTGTTAGCCTGAATTGTGAGATTCTTAAGCTGATTTCTGTCTAGTCCAACCTAAAAGGAAAAATTCAGTACTCTACGGAAAAATGTGCAAGCATAATGTTTACTGAAAAAAGCAAGCTGCAGAATAAAAAATCCATAGAAAGATTCCACATACGTAGGAAATCTCAGTGACACAAATAAAAATATCATTAATCTTTCAACCTCAAAAAAAAAGGAAAAACCCCAACAAATTACCAACCCTCCATCCTCCATCCTCCAACCACAAGTTCTTCACTTGTCTACTTAAATGTTATAAAATTGTTAGAAAAATACATATCAAATTCTTTTTTTTTTTTTTTTTTTTTTTTTTCTTTTTGTCTTTTTTCGTGACTGGCAACGGATCGCAACCCTCAGTGTCGCGCCCGTACCGGACCGGGACTGGCAACGGGATCGCAACCCTTGGTGTTGCTCCCGCACCTCGCTCAGCCAGTGAGCGGCCGGTCTGTATGTGGGATCCGAACTCTCGGTGGGAGTGCCACCGCGCTTCTCAAGCGGCGCACTGTAGCAGTGCGCCACCGGGCCGGCCCAACATATCAAATTCTAAACAGTGATTATACTGGTGAGTAGTAATTGCTTTTCAGAAAGAGTGATGGATTAATAAAACAATTTTAATATTTTACTCTGTATTTTTATATGGTTTGATTGTTAAAGTAGTCCTTATAAATTAGTAATGTAATTTTTAAAAAGCAGAAAGTAAAATGTTTAAAAATATGATTCCTAACAAAATTCATATATATGTGTGTACTGAAAAAATGACTTGAGTGAAGTACTCCAAAATTTATCAGTGATTATCACTTGGTGCTGAGATTGCAAATGATTTGTTTTTTCACAAATGAAATTTTTTATTTTCAAATTTTCTATAATGACTATGCACAAGGGTACTTCACTGCAAAAAGCTTATGGAAAGATTCATATTATCTTTCAATTCTATCTTCTCACAAACTTTTTGAAGTACCTTTGTATTATATGTATAGTTAAAAACACTCAAGGTCAATACAGAAAAGACTATTTTAATGGAAAAAATACAGAAAAGACTGTTTTAACAGAAAAAATACAGATGCAGAAGTATTTTGGGTATTTTCCAACAAAAGAAAGTCATTGAGAGAGACCGAAGAAGTGTCACAAATACTCTGTATGATCAGTTTACTTATGAATAAAATGTAGAGCCTTCTGCATGAAACACGACCTCTCCCTCTTATTTTTTAGAGGTACCTGCCTAAATAATATAATTTTAATACAAAGTATTACAGATATCACTCACTTTTTGGTGAATTCACAAACTGAAATAGCTATAGCACCCTCCTCTCCCTTCCACCTCAACATTGTTTTTTGTCAGTAAAAATATACTAATAAATTTTGCTGATAATACATTTCCACAAAAATGGTTAAAAAAAAAAAAGTTATATCCACTAAAGAGAAAATGAATGTTCTGAGAAGGCAATGTTTTAGCAATGAAAATACTTTTTTTTTGCATTTTATTTATTCAACTATATTTCTTCATCTATTCTGTTTATGGTACAAAACTATATATAGGTTATCAGTACAGGTATGCTGTAGAGTATATTGATTTGCTCATTTTAAAAAAAAAAATTTTTTTTACTATGGTAAAAACAGTTAACATGAGATTTACCTTAACAGATTTTTAAGTGTACAATACAGTATTGCCATCTACAGGCACAATGTAGTACAGCAGACCTCTAGGACATATTCATCTTGCGTAACTGAAACTTTATTCCTTACTACATCTTATTTCTCTAGGTTGGGGGTTAATAACTTCCTTTTCAATAATAACAGAAGTGAAACTTTGCCAAAAGATATGGTTCAGATTGAGAGACTTCATTACCAACGATTATTTTAAAGGATGGCTGAGGCAAATAAAAAAATGAAAATGCAGAACTAGAAGCTTACAAGAAATAAAATGAATCCAAGAGAGGTATCAGAAGTAGGACAAAAAGGACACCAGGGGAATACTCGAATACAAAAATGAGGAAAAATAGACTGTGGAGAGGCAATAGGGAAAAGATTTTAAAGTATGTTTTCTTTTTCATTATTTCATGAAGCATTTTTTTTTTTTGTCTTTTTCCGTGTCCGGCAACGGATCGCAACCCTCAGTGTTGCCCCCATACCGGACCAGGACCGGCAACGGGATCGCAACCCTCAGTGCTGCTCCCGCGCCTCGCTCAGCCAGTGAGCGGGAACCGGTCCGTATATGGGATCCGAACCCTCGGGCGGGAGCGCTGCCGCGCTTCCCAAGCGGCGCACTATCCAGTGTGCCACCGGGCCGGCCCTCATGAAGCATTTTTTAAAGAGTTCTAAAAATTAAAGGTTACAGTCTTTTCAAGTTCCTCTCCATGTATGCTAGCCTTTGAGATTATAGATCAAAGATGAAGGTATATTATCTGTTTGAGTTTCAAGATAAAAATGGGAAAAATGAAAGGTAAAATAGGAGAAAAACTACTAAAAACGAGAGCATTTTGAAGGTATCCAACTCGCTTAGCACTTTTGAAGACTGCAGGTATCAAACTAATTTTCTCTCTATACTAAGGACTGAGAAAACTCTCATGATGAATTGTTGTAAAATCAGTACCCTGACCAATATATTGCTTGCTGAAAAGTGACAGGACACATGACTTGTACCAGGCTGTACTCAATCTTCCTAGTAATACCTAACAACACAATCCAATCCAAACACAAAGTTGCCTGAGTGATAAATAACTGAAAGGTTGAGCTGAAAGAAAAATAATAATTTAAATTCTACTTTTTCACAAGGAGCTTCTGCAAGAAAATAAAGTTGCTAAGCAACCCAAGCTAAGTAAAACATTTTTGAAAACAAAGGCTCACTTAGTATTCTTATAGGAATCCTATTTCTCATAATCTGGCAATGGAGTGAAGGCTGCTATGGTCCACTTAATATCCAAAATATAAGACTGTTTGAACCATGATCCTGTAGCTTACAGTTTAAGACATACTTTCCATCTAATGAATAGAGATTTATTAAACTTGTTGGTATGTAGTAATTTATACAGTTTTATTGCTGTGACATTGGGTTATAAATGATAGTTTCCTAACAAACAGTGACAAAAGGACATTATGACTTTACTGTAAATATGTAAAATATTAGTGGTCTACAGCTACTTGTGCACAGTTGAACTAATGGACAAAAACAAGACCACAGGGCTGGTCAGCAAGGTCAGTGGGTTTCAAATGTTGGTGTCTATTAGAATTCCCTTAGAGGGCTTTAAAAAATAATTATGTTCAGGCTGAAGAGTACACCCAGACCAATTAGGTGAGAGTATACTCGTACAGGATTCGGGATATGACTGGTATGTTCTAAGAGCTCCACAGGCATTCTAACATGCTGTCAAAATGAAGACTCACTGTTAGATGCTTTATTAATAAGGTAGGCTGCTAGAAATCAGGAAATAAGAGTTCAGGCCTTCAGGTTCAATTCTATGGTTAATCTTTCTGTGTCTTCTAGTCTCTACATGTAAAATAAAAATAAACATTCTTTTTAGGACACAGAAAGCAAGTGAGGTTCTAGAAATGTAAAAATTGGGGGTAAGAAAAAAATTTGGAAGAAAGGTTTTATTAGCATTTCTAAGTTTTCTGTAGTAAAAGCACTGTATTAGTAGAAATGAAACTGATGGTGAAGAAAATATTGACCAGGTAGGTAGGGCTCAAACTATAATGCTTAGGTTACATTCCATTCAGTCACCAAAATGCTCACTGTCTAACCATAAAACTTTTGTTCCTTACTACTTTTAAATTAACACCTCATCTTCATCTTGCATTATCTTATTTCATATGCATAAATTCAGCTTTCCATAAAAACTGTAGCTACCTAAGGACAAGATTATGTCCTATTTTTCTTCCATATTAAATAATTTAAATATGTAAATACTTGCTGGCTTGAGCCTTTGGTGTTACAGAAAAAGGCAAACTTTTTAGTGTCCTGAAAAATAAAGGATATCCTTATACTCATCAATTTTATATTTTTCTTGAACATCACGCTTTTGTAAGATTTAGTAGCTTTAGCAGTGGAAAATGACTGTAGTGGATTGAATTATGTCCCCCCACAACTCACTGAAGCTTGAATTGTGTCCCCAAAGTTTTATGTATTAGAAACTTAGCTCCCACTGTGACCGTTAAGAGGGTGGGAAATCCTATTATGGTAATTGAAAGGTGGAGCTTTGAGGAGGTGATTGGATTGTAGGACTGTGCAGCAGTGAATGGATTAATAATGGTGGTCAGGGGTATGGTTCTGAGGGCTTTAAAAGAAGAGGAGAGTCTGTCTCTTGTTCTGCTGTGCTCTCTCTACTTCCACCATCTTGCAGTGTGAGACCCCTGAGTCATTGTTGCTACCACTAGATGGACTTTGGACTTCCCAGCCTCAGAAACTGTAAGCAATGAATGTCGTTTTTCTTTATAAATCACCCAGTTTCAGGTATTCTGTTATAGCAACACAAAAATAGACTAATACAATGACTAAAACTCTGTAACAATATAGACCCTTTATTGTTAATGCATTCTGCATACCTTTACAGTGCCTAATACAGTATTAGCACAAAATTCAATCAATTCTTGTTATCTGCAGCAGTTATGTTCTATAAAATTGCATGTACACTGAATTAGCAAATACTGAGCCACTGCTCCTAGGAGAAATGCAGACTTAGGTTCTTGCAAGCCTTGGGTCACAATATTTCATCAACTGATCAATATATAATCTTGTCTTTACATGTGTTTCTGGTTTAAAGACATCTTATTAATATGTGTTTCCTATAATAATTAATTATATGCAGTGTTTCCTTATAATAAAACACTATTTGAGAAGTATTTGGCATTTTCCTGACTCTGGATAACATGACTGTAAATTTCTTTGACTTTCAGTCTCACAACAATGCTGTCCACCATGCGTTTTTAAAACTCAGTTGTCATCTCATGAATCCACAAATGTAACCACTTTTCCATAACTTCATCATGCATTTTGAATGTTATTTTAGCACTTTCTAGAGTGGCCTCACATGCACATCTGTAAATTTCCTCGTCCCTTTGGCTGGATGTACCTTATTGTTGATACATTAACATTGAACTGATGGCCAATAGCAATATAACTCATGCCTGAACAGACATCAGATGTTTCTTGTGCTTAGAAACACAAGACAGAACTTCTACATTATTCTAGGGGCCATTTTAAACAGCGAACTCACAATAAAAGGCAAAAAATGTGAACAATGTGGCACTAAATAGGCTGTGAAAAGGACATTTGTTTACAATATGAGACTGAAACAGGGAGGCAGGGCATGCCTTGTTTGACCTCAGCTACGAACGTGACTGTTAAATTTTTTGCCACTCTGAACATGTCCAAGAATCATTAAGAAAGTGCTGCAAGAATCAATTTTGGGGCTACAAATAAATTTAGCAAATAGGCAAATTTGCAAATACAGAATCAATAATGAGGATCCACGGTACATACTTTTCTTTATGTAAGTAACTCTGAAGAATTAACGTGGTACATTTTTCATTTCTTAGCAGAATGTTCTTGTAAATATGTAGACTTCAAATTCAGTGAGGTAAACAAAGAGATACATTTCCTTAAACCCAAAATAGATAGTGTCTTTGAAGAAGTATTGGTTTGGCATGCCAGAAAAGAACAATGATGTAGATCCAGGTTACATAGAAAACACAGGTAAATCAGAAATAAAAAAGTCACACTAATGAAATTTACACCTTACTATATTTTGTCTAATTTGGAATAACACCCTAAATAAAAATATTTATTGTTTTAAGGACAGACTAATGATATTTTTTTGTTTTTTCCCACTTTCATATTTGCTTTTGGGGCAAGTATCCAGTCACCACAACGATCTGGAACAGAGCTCAGAACAGGTAAGTACTAAAGGCATATGAACTATTAAAAGAGATGTCACAAATTCCTCAAAGACACCATAGCCATTTTTTAAATTGTGTTAAGAACATTTAAGATGAGATCTACAGTCTTAACAAACTTTTAAGTGTGCAGAGGGTTAGAAATCTTGATACTCATTTGATTTTAGTATAGGGCTTTTAGGTAAATGCATATATAGGGTGAAAGCCCTCGGATAGGAGACCAAAGTCTACAGATAGAGGGCAAAAGCCCATTTAATAAACTCTAATTAAATAATGTTGATTCTCATTTGATTTTTAGAATAGGGTTTTTACATAAATACATATTTGGGGCAAAAGCCCTTGCATAGGGGGCCACAGCCCACAGATAGGGGGCCATAGCCCATCTAATCAACTCTAATCACTGCTTAGGTATGGGATAGTATACTTTAATGGTCTTAGAGCTAAGAGGTGGTTGTCATACCGACATTGTTAAGAGATTTTAAAAACTGCTGAAGGAGAAGATGTGAAAAAAATATTTGCTAGGGGCAAGCTGTCTGTTGGGAGATAATTGTACTTAGATTTTATCATAAGAATGTAACTCTTGCTTAAGGAGTTTGACCAACTTAGCTTTTCACTAATTGTACTTTGGAATGTCACACTATTAATTTTACTGATCTTACTAGTTTCCATTGCTTAAGCTATACTTAGCCATAGACAACTTCTGTAACACTGCCCATGTCCTTGTGTACTTTTGTAATGACTGAATCAACTGAATTTTCTTGTGAAACTTCCTTGTCTTTACAATAAAATACAGAAGCTAACTTTGGATGGGGGCTGTACCCATTTTTCTCTGGGATACAGACCCTCTGGGCTTCTCAATGCATTCATGGTGCTTTGAGAAATCCTTTTTGTGTCTCCGTTACACAGAAAGAAGTGTAACATAAGTGTACAATATAGTTTTGTTAACTATGGGCACAATATTGGACAGAACCGAGGGTTTGGATCCCACATACAGACCGGTTCCCGCTCACTGGCTGAGCAAGGGGCGGGAGCAGCACCGAGGGTTGCGATCCCGTTGCCGGTCCCGGTCTGGTACGGGCGCAACACTGAGGGTTGCGGTCCGTTGCCGGACACGGAAAAAACAAAACAAAACAAAACAAAACAAAAAACAGAAAATCTCTAGAACTTATTCACCTTGCGTAACAAACTTTATACCCACTAAATAGCAATTCCTCACCCCCAGCACCCCAATCCCCTGACAATCACCAATCTACTTTCTTCTTCTATGAGTCTGACTATTTTAGATACCTCATACAAGTAGAATCAGGCAGTATTTGTCCTCCTGTGACTGGCTTACTTCACTTAGCACAATGTCCCCAAGGTTCATCCATGTTGTTACATATTGCAGGATTTCTTTCTTTTTTTTCCTTTTTTCGTGACCGGCAACGGATCGCAACCCTCAGTGTCGCGCCCGTACCGGACCGGGACCGGCAACGGGATCGCAACCCTCGGTGTTGCTCCCACACCTCGCTCAGGCAGTGAGCGGCTGGTCTGTATGTGGGATCCGAACCCTCGGCGGGAGCGCAGCCATGCTCCCAAGCGGCGCACTGTAGCAGTGCGCCACCGGGCCGGCCCCCAAGGATTTCTTTCTTTTTAAGGCTAAATAATGTTCCATTATATGTATATACCACATTTTCTTTATCCATTCATCCATCAATGGACATTAAGGTTGTTTCCACCTCTTGGCTGTTGTGAATAATGCTGCAATGAACATGGGAGTTCAAATATCTTTTTGAGATCCTGATTTCAATTCTTTTGGATAAATACTCAGAAGTATTTGGGACTGCTAGATCATACGGTAGTTCTATTTTTAATTTAATTTTTGTTCTTTTGCAGCTGGCCAGTACAGGGATATTTTCAATTTTTTGAAGAATCACCATACTGTTTTCCAAAGTGGCTATACCATTTTGCATTCTCATCAAGAGTATATAAGGGTTCCCTTTTCTACACATCCTTGCCAACACTTGCTATCTTTTGTTTTTGTTTTTTGATAATAGCTATTCTAATAGGTATGAGGTAGTTTTAATTTGTATTTCTCTAATGATTAGTGATGCTGACCATCTCTTCATATACCTATTGGCCATTTGTATGTCTTCTTTGGAGAAATTTCTATTCAAGTCCTTTGTGCATTAAAAAAAAATTTTTTTTTTGCTATTGAATTGTAGGAGCTCCTTATAAAGATGCACCTCTATTTACAATGGGGTTACATCCCGACAAACCCACTGTAAGTAGGAAAATATTGTTAAGTATGCATTTAATAACAATTATTATTAAAATGCATTTAATACACCTAATCTACTGAACATCATAGCTTAGTCTAGCCTACCTTAAATGTACTCAGAACATTTACATATTAGCCTACAGTCGGGCAAAATCATCTAACACAAAGCCTGTTTTTTACTAAATTGTAAAAAAATTTGAATTAAAATTCAAAATTCAAAGTATGGGCCGAGCCCGTGGTGCACTCGGGAGAGTGCGGCGCTGGGAGCACAGCAGCGCTCCCGCCACGGGCTCGGACCCTATATAGGGATGACCGGTGTGCTCACAGCGCTCACTGGCTGAGCACGGTGCGGCTGGTCTCAAAAAAGGACAAAAAACAATAATAATAAAATAAAAAAAAAATTCAAAGTATGGTTTCTACTGAATGCATATTGCTTTTGCACCATCATAAAGTTGAAAAATTGTAAGTCAAACCATCATTATGTCAGGGACCATCTGTATATACTGGATATTAACTTTTTATCAGACACACAGTTTGCAAATTTCTACTACATACACAGTTTGCAAATTTGTGATTTACATATAAAAAATCCTAGACATATAGTTCCTCACATCAGTCCTGTGAGGTATTACTCCTCTCTTACAAATGACAAAACCATACTACAAAGAGACTAAGTAACTTGCCTAACATCACACTGGCTTGAAGCCTGGTTTGTTTGATTCCAAAGCCCATGTTCCTTCTAACCACATCACTCCACCTAATAATTAACACCCGATGGCGTAAGATTTAGTTATCTGAAAAATTAGTGTATTTAGGCCAACTCATGCCCTGATATCAGATCAGTGAAATTCCATGACAAAGAATCTTAAGGAATACGGCATATATTTGGAGAAATTTCTCAGATATACTTAGCAGAAGACTGACCAGTCAGTAATCCATTTATAAGTACTCATATAATGTGGTGAAATAAACAAACGTAGACTGGCAGAAAAATATCCAGTACATCAGCTGTAACACTAAATGTGAATGGATTAAATCCTCTCATCACATGCCAGACATGGTATGGCCATATAAAAAAACAAAACCAAATTGTAGGTATTTTATTCGTAAAACTACTTATAAACTCAATTTTCTGTGTGCATGTGTGTGCATATGTATGCAATGCTAATCCGTCTCGCTAATACTTCTATACCATATCTGTAGTATATGATTAAGTACAAGGCAGAAGGTAAGGAAGATACAAACTAGGAGAGAAACATGGGCTACCCAGTATGTGTGTGCATGGGAAATGATCCATGTGGCAGGGGTGGGGAAGGAGGTTAGAACAACAAAAAAAACTGCCTGTATGACATAATACCATTTATGTAAAATGATGATTGTGAAGAAATTAGAAATAAAACAGGATGTTTTAGACTAATATTTACTAATCTGATGTTTTCAACCTACTATTAAGCAAAGATAACATGCATTTCACTAAAACCTACCACCCAATTCCTATATAATGTATTTATAAGTATATTACTTGCATTATTTGTACAAGCAGGAGGCAAACGTGACAGAATGCACACTAGCCTGTAAATGCTGGTTATCTGGGGGTGGAGGCAGAGTGGGGCATGATGATTAGCTTTCTTTTTACACATTTTTGTATTACTTCACTGTGTCAACAGCACTATTTATTCTGTAATTTAAAAATATATTAATGAAAAGTTAAAAAGTATATAGTGGTTACAGAAACAAAATAAAATTTAAGGCCAATGATTAATTACATATATGTATATATACATATGTGCAAGCTGGCCTTTGCCATTTAAGAAATATGTTCATTCAAATCCCCTCACTGGCCAGCCACCTAAAAATAAAAATAGAAAAAGAAATATGTTCACTTACTAAGGATTTACTAAGCTCCTAATCTGGGCCAGGCCCTGTTCTAGGTATTTGTTATCACAGGAGTAGGTTCCTGATAAAAAGGAAGAGTTCAGCCCCCTTCTTCATGCTCTTGTGCTCTCTTGCCCTTTCAACATAAGATGATGCAACAAGAAGGCCCTCACCAGATGCAAACCTTTAATTTTAGACTTCCCAGTCTCCAAAACTGTGAACCAAACAAATTTCATTTCTTTATAAATTACCCACCCTTGGTATTCTGTTATAGTAATACAAAACAGACTAAGACACTACTAAATCTAGATTTATGAAGTAACAGCCTCTATATATCAGCCCTTAGATGGCAAATCAATTATTGGATTAATAAGAAAATAACAATAGTTGATCTTTAAGTGATGGTTCCAAGTAAATTTTAAATATTATGGCAATTTGTCTAGTAAATACTGCCCAGAAGCAGAAATAAAATTTTCTGTAAAGAATGCTGTTATATTTTGTGCCATTAGTTAAATTACACATTCTTTTTCACTTAACAGGCTCCTTAATTTTGTACATGACTTGACTTCCTACCAAATAACTAGTCCAAAAGGTACCCGGATACAAGTCTGACAGAATACATATTACCTGAGTTATGTACAACCCATTCCATTTCTCACATTGGTAATCTACGGTTGGGGGATCAATGTCTGTTTGTTACATGGTGACCAATCACCACTGTCAACTTCCAGCTAGCTTATTTCAAGTTTAAACTGCCTCATTTGAGTCATGGTCTTAAACTGTGAGTAATTGCAGATTTTTAAAATCAAGATTCAAAAAACCTTACCTATCTTTTAATTGTTGTGCTCTAGGCTACTCCTCAGGCCAAGGCTAGCTCTCCAAATTTTTATTTTCTTTGTAGAAGCAGTCCCAGGACTAAAACTATGGTTCTTTCCAAAATGTAGTCATCAGCACCCCCTTGACAGCTTTTGGATTCTACCACTATGCTTAAAATAAGGCTAACTAGAGAAGCAAGTACAGAATTGTGCTCCCCCACCTCTACTTACACTCCTAGGGTCAGCTCCCTCAGAAATCAAGCATTCAAGATCTTTTTTGTTACAATTTGTCTTATACTGACAAATATAAGAAACAAGGAAAAGTTTTAAAGCCTAAGCCATATTATACAGGTTCTTATAGGCTTGATCTCCTTACTTCATAAAAGCCCCTCTTCCTGGCACGTAGGCCTACAGAGATAACTTAGAAAAACAGGTGTCTTTTGGTCTCAAGTGAGTCACTGGATTAAGTTGTACCTATTTTTCTCTGCCTTTGTCCTACATAGAAATGATTACTTTTTTTCTCTGACAAATAAAAGGCCACTTTGGCTCAACAAGCAGATAATTTGGCAATTTACTCACCCTTCATTTTACCTACTTCAGCACAGAATTCTGCCTCTAGTTGACATTTCACAAACTGAAATGGCATTCTAGAAAAACAAGCTCAGATTGAGAGTATTTTCTCCTTATTTATAGGTTTTAAATTCACATATTTTACCTACTTCAGCACAGAATTCTGCCTCTAGTTGACATTTCACAAACTGAAATGGCATTTTAGAAAAACAAGCTCAGATTGAGAGTATTTTCTCCTTATTTATAGGTTTTAAATTCACATGCAAATGGGAAATTTAACCCTGTAAGCATCTCTACTTTCACTGAGTAGTGGCTCTACGTCAAAAGAGCTGGGCATAATATAATATGAAATTCCACAGTTGCCTGCAAGAATCACAACCAATTTGCCATTTTATTGTGGGACTCCTCAATCACATGCCCAAGCACTGGCAGCCACAGAGATAGAAAGAGAGGGAATATATGTGAGTTCCTCGTGGAGGGTGCTCTGATAACAAATAAAATCAACCAAGTCCCCATTTCCAAAAGCAGGTGTCAATGAAATAAGGTATGTGAATCCCTCCTCCATCCCCAAATGCAATCTGTAACCATAATTGGGTGACAAAAACCTCTTCATCAGTGATTATTGTTTAGGTCCCCATTTTTAAATAGAGCACAGCTGCCTCTGGCAACCTCACAGGGATGTTGTGAGAATCAATGAAAGGCTTTGTTATACATGCTGAACGACAGACTAAAGGGACCCAGTTCAAGGGAAGCTTACTATTTTCAATGCATTAGGCTTGTCAGAGAAGCTCTGCTCTTCCAAGTTTAAGTAGCTGATGTAATATTTCACAACTGGCATTAATACAGAGCTACTATCATTTACTTCTTTTATATGTCCCCCTCCTCTTACCGTAGAAAAATGAGCTCCCTAGAGACTGAAAAATTCCAGTATGATATTTTGCTGCTAAGGTTATGTACAGGAAATACAATCTACCCAAACTCCTACAAAAACCTTATATATTAACAAATAAACACTCTAACTCCAAGGCCTATGGCCAACTATTGCTCCGTTTGGGTGAGTAAAAGGAGACTGGCCTAAATTTTAGGCACAAGAGAGGTTTGACTCTAGTTTACGCATGAATGCTTTGCTTATACTGATTTTGTTAAAAAAAAAAAAAGAAAATAGACAGTATTATTGTTTTTCTATTCTACATTAGAGAATGATCTCAGGTAATGTTCCTTAGTCAACTTTAAAACTACCAACAGACCATCACACTTGGAAAAAATGAGCAGCTAGAGGATTAGGTCTCCTAGTTGTACTCACCTTAAATTATTTTGTTGACCAGGAGGAATGACACTGTAATAAACTGGCATTCCTGTTGTGGGCAGAGATCCTTGATTAGACTGATTAGGGAACATAACAGGCTGTTGATAAGTATGGTGAGCAATTCCTTGAGAACCTTGAGGCAGTGAAACCTAAAATTTGACAGACAATTTAAAGGGAAAGAGGGTTTTTTTTCAAAACCTTGCAAATGCTATGAGATAGCACATCTAAAGGATCTAGTATAGTAGGCATTCAGGGAACAGTGGATCTTTCAATTCTGTTTTCTATATTACCTACATGAAAACACTTGGACATAATGTATCCTTCAATTCTTTATTTCAATTCTCTAGTTTCTGAAATTCCTAAATTAGAAACCGTGTAAGCATAATGGGTTCTTACTTTACAAATGTAGCACAATATTAGAGTTGGATTACAGTGATTTTGTTAAATAAAGCCAATATAAAAACTTCTGATAATGGTGATGTTAGCAATAGTAGTAGCAATAGTGATGATAGCGAGAGTTAACATTATTGAGTACTTACTACCATATATCAGATTCTATTCAAAGTGCTTTATGTGGATTATCTCATTAAGGCTTCCTAACAACCTAAGAAGGTACTTTAATCATTCCTGTTTTATAGATAAGTAAATTGAAGTTAAGTAACCTTGCCCATTGTTTAATGTACAGCTAGCAAGTGGGAAAGTTAGGGTTCAAACCGATGCCCTCCAGAGCCTCAGTTCTTTAACCACTTCACTATTCTCTACACCTGACTCTATGATTTAAAAGGAAATGATTAATTTGGAAGTTTTATCTGTATAACAAGTTTCTCAAATTCAACTAGTCTTCTCAAAATACACAGTAATCTCTTAATTAATTTCCGTTTGGCTTATTTACCCCAGACAGAAAATTACTAGTCTCATTTATTTAGCTCTGTATAATACTATATACTTCAGTCTTTTTGTCTACCGAGGCAGTATAACATTCTGAGATTATTTCTGATTGTATTTAAGTTAATATACATGCAAAGCAGATCTGGGAAAAATGACACAGCTCAACATAGATATCTAACTTAAATTACTAAAATAAATTTGTAATTAGGTAAAGAAAAAAACGTGAAGTACCAAAAAAGAGGGAACCCCGCTTTAGAATATACTCACAGAATATACTACTAAGGATGACTTTTTTGGCTTACATTTTAGATGACAGTTTATCACTACCTAGCTTGTCTACCAAATGTAGTAAGAAGCATATCATAAAGCAGGCTGTCATTCACTACTGGTCAGAGCAACATTTCCTACAATTATTCCCACAATGTGAGGATTACATGAAATACCACGAGAAAATAATTGATAGCTTGTAAAAAGTATGCTATAGAAATTATAATAACTGTTTTAACTCTGGAATATTTTCAATATCCAGCTCTAATTTTAAAAAACTACACTAACAGTGCTGTAATTTATTTTAAAGTGACTTTCTCTCACTAGACTGTGAGGCCCTACATGTCAAGGGCAGCTCTTATTTATCTGAATCTTTAGCACCCAGTACAGTGCCGGGGAATCTAACAGAAGCTCAATGTATTACATTAGATGGAATGACCAGGGTTCTTGAGAAGGGAGTGTTTCCGGCTTGGTGCTGATCCTGTCTCATGTCAAGCTGTGAAGGAAGCAGTGGAAGGGCAGGTACATGTGCCTAGGCTCAAGCATGGAGGATAAGGAGTAAAAAGCATGGGAGATGTGAGAGAAAGATATGCAAATCCTAGTTTCATGATGTATCTTTTCTTTTTTTTTTTTTTTTTTTTGTAGTTGCTTTCTATCATCAAGGGGCTTCAAAACTAGACATACTCTTAGTGCCCAGTAACCCTTGACAATTCCACATTTCACACTTTAATTTCAATTTTCTGAAATTATATGTAATATGTTTGCACCTTTGCTTATATCCTTCTCTGTCACCAGAATGTCTTCTTAACCAATTTATGCCTATGATCTCCTTTTAAGAGCTAGTTAAAGGTTTCCATCTTCCTAGAAGGCTTCAATATTAAACCCTTAACCTGTTCATTGCTTTATTTCATGATCCCCTCAGTTACTGGTCTGTATATTATCACCAATTTGTTTCCATGTGTTCAATAAAATATACATATAGTTTATCTCCCCAACTACATTATTTTTTCTTTGCTGAGATAAATGAAAACGGTCTTTGGGCTTAACATTAGGCTCAGCTATGAAAAACAATGAGGCTAATAAACAAATCCATTTACAAGTTATTCCATAAAGATGAAGGAAGGTAAAACAAATTTCTGAAAATGTGTCATATAATACTAAATACATCTGCTTATTTATGAAACGATAGGTATTTCTGCTTTAGAACTATAAATTTTAAATCTAGGACTTTTTTTTTTTTTTTTTAAATTTACGTCATATCCCTTTTTGGAATTGAGGTGGGGAGAAAAATCAGCCCCAGCATGGGAAACTACACATACTTCCCTATTCTATAAACACTGATTTATGGTCTGTACTATATCTCACTATTTCAAATACCTACCCTCCACCTATATTTTCCCTCCTATTCCTCTCTCCACATAAAGGAGACTTTCCAAAGGGCTGAAGAACAGAATAAGACACTAGCTTATATACCTATATAGTTGGAAACACAGACAATATCAGACAAAATTTACTTGCCAATATCAGTGTGGTTCAGACATTCTATATATTAATAAAGTGAATGAATACTACTACAATAAAATGAGGATAAAACAAAGCTGCTAATAAAACTAACCAAACTCTTAAGACTATAAAGTTGTGTATTACAGACACATTTTTCCTGTATTAAAAGGAGAACAGAGAAGACGCATTGTACCTATATATTTATTTTCTTCAAAATCGTCTCTACCCAAAGTAGGTAAGAGAGACAACATACCTGATATGATGGCACTGAAGGATAGGGGATGACCACTCCTTGAATCTGATTTCCAATGTTGTTGGGTTGGCCACCAACTAGGCTCTGACTCTGCGGTGGCTGAACTCCAACTATTCCTTGGTAGTTTTGCTGCTGGTTGGGCATAACTTGATAACCTGTAACAGCATGATAAGTTAAATCCTGCTTTGAATTTAATTTATTTCATCTGATAGAATGTTTCTGTATTTAAGCAAGCACTTCTGTGTTCTAAAAGGACAGAATTTTGTCTATGTGGCAAATCTCAAAACCCCACTATTATGAGATAACATTTTAAAAGTTTACTATGTAGTAACCCAAGTCAATTACACATGCCCCCCACCCCCACTGCCAAAATATATTCAAAGAAAATCTGTGTAAAAAGATTTCTTCTACAGTTGAAGAAATTTTATAGTGCCACAGAGTTGGTTCAATGGGATTACGAAAACTAGTTTCAGGGGACCATAACTGATTACATAATTTGTGGAGCCTAGTGTAAAAGGAAGATATGTAGGGTTCCTTGTTAAAAAATTATTAAGAATTTTAAACTAGGAACAGACAAACATTAAAGCAAGCATGGGGCTCTGTGTAACTGCAGAGTTTGCATGCCCATGAAACTAGCCCTGCTGGGGACCAAAAAATGGGGGGTGGCGGGGGGAAACAGGGGAATCACTTTTATAGAATAGTTGCACGACAGAGGGACCACTTTTATAGAATAGTTGCATGTCTGAGAAATCACACTAAGATATGAATCTTCGTATTAGGAAGGTGTCAAAGACACAAAGCAAATGGAGTTATTAAAATTTTTTTAGATTATTTCCTTATTGTGTTAACTGAGGTCACTTAGAGAAACAGAGCATTAAAGATTAGGAAATCTGCTTGAAGTCACAAATCAAACACCTAAGGGACAACTGTCCCTAAGCTGAAGGCACTGTTGGTAATTTAAGTAGTAAAAGTATAAATTTATTTTATCAAGTGAATTTATCACTTATTTAAACCAGAATCTACAATGATAAGCTTTGAGTAGTAAATATGAATTGCATTTTGTCTCCTGATCCTAATAGGTACACCAACTAGCTCAAGACTCAAGTAAATTACTAGAAGCTACCACAAATTCTTTTTTGTTTGTAAAGAAACTACATAAAACTAACTAATCATCTATCGTTAGGCTACTGAAAAAGTTTTCACAAAGACGAACAGAACTACATTACTACCTATACAAACCTCAACGGCTAAAGGCCAATAAAATTATTTCCCTGATAACACCATAAATATATTTTGCTATCTTATAAATATCAGTTTTCATTTCCATCCTCATTAACCCCTAAAGCAACAGAAACTGCAAAGATACCTCAAGTACTAACCGTAGACAACAACATCACTGTAGCTGCCTGGAAGCCGTAATGATTCTGCTCAAGGGCTACATAATTGAATAAAATCTAGCATTCACCTTTTCTAAAGATACGAAATATATCTGGTAACTAAGCAATATATTGACAAAAAAGAAAAAAGCCAGTTAATAGTGAATTCTTTAAAAAGAAAGGTTTTTGTAAAATGCTGCTATTTTTATGGCAACAGCTTGATGGCCATGTTTCAGATGACTTCTCACCAATCTAACTTTGTATAAAAAAATGTATATTCTAGCTCTTATATGAAATATAGTTAGTGATAATATGCTGTGTGCTAAATAAACCTTTCTCCCTTGTGAATTTCTATACTACTAAAACTTGTAGGCAGGTAAAAGAGAGAAGAAACTTCTTTCTTGCTTTTTAGCCTAACAATTAACTTTCAACTCTAGTTCAGTGCATCAAATGACAAGTTTTTCAGTTTCCTACCACAGATTCCAACCACTATCAAAACATACACTGACACATTTCCACTTGTAGAAAATTAAAGGACAGGAATAGAAATGGAATGTGAACATGAGAACTTTTCTTGTGTTGGAAACGCCACTTCTACACACACATACGTTACAGCACCCCAATTTGGGCTCAGCTCTCTACGGATGGAGAAAATAACTTCTTAGAATAGAGTTGGCAGAATTATAGTCTACTAAAATGAAAACAAACAAACTATGAATACCCGGCACAACTCACTGTCAAATAATCTGACTTTTTAGATACTTTAGCTTAAATAGTCATATCTCCTCAAGAAACATCAAATGTTTTGCATAATACTTTTGTAGTTTATTCAAAAAAATATTCAAGGTTATAGGTTGCCTTGAAAGAAAGCTCTGGGGGAGAAAAGACAATTTATGTGCAAATGTGGTTCTATTTTTTATTTATTTTTATTTTTATTTTTTTCCTTTTTGTCTCTTTTTTCGTGTCCGGCAACGGATCGCAACCCTCAGTGTGGCGCCCGTACCGGACCGGGACCAGCAACGGGATCGCAACCCTCGGCGTCGCGCCCGCACCTCGCTCAGCCAGTGAGCGGGAACTGGTCCGTATATGGGATCCGAACCCTCGGCGGGAGCGCCGTCGCGCTCCCACATGGCGCACTGTAGCAGTGCGCCACCGGGCCGGCCCCTATTTTTTATTTCTAAGTTTACCAATTTTGAGATTTGTCTTGGAGGTCTCCTGCCTAAAATTCTCTTATGAAAAAAGATCTGACACAGAAAGCTTTCAATAAATAGCCATAGAAACCACGTCACATCAGTTTAATGTGGGTCACTTGGAGGACACTACATCTTGGAATCTGCATCAGTAAACTTTTTATGGTATCTTGGAGTCCTTAACGCAATCTAATCACCATTAATATCAACACATATACACACAAACACATCCATACAACATACACATTTTAAAAACAAAGACAATATAAGATGAAATCTAAAACATTTCACCTCAGCACCTGGTCATTTGTTACAGAGGGTGAAAAGAACACTGTGAGCGAAGGATATGCCAACTGGGTTATATAAAGTATGATGTGCATGGTCCTCCATCTTTGAAATTAGGTATTCCTAGACATGATACCATATGACAATATCAGTATAAACAGAATCTTATGAAAATAAGAGAGAAAAAGTAACCCTAACTGATATTCACAGAAGTAATGACACTTGAGCTTGGACTTAAATAAAAGGAAAAGAACATTCCAGTAAAAAGTAAAGGTCTTGGGCCGGCCCGGTGGCGCACTGCTACAGTGCGCCGCTTGGGAGCATGGCAGCGCTCCCGCCGAGGGTTCGGATCCCACATACAGACCGGTTCCTGCTCACTGGCTGAGCGAGGGGCGGGCGCAGCACCGAGGGTTGCGATCCCGTTGCCGGTCCCGTCCGATATGGGCGCAACACTGAGGGTTGCGGTCCGTTGCCGGACATGAAAAAAAAAAAAAAAAAAAAAAAAAAAAGACAAAAAAAGTAAAGGTCTTGAAAAAGTAAATACACAATATCAGAAGCTTCTTATGTGCTGACAAGGCTGACTAAGTAAGAATGGCTTGTTTCTCACTGTCCATGTTTAGTAAATGGCTTCTGATAGCAAAAGCTGAATTTAAGTTTTAAGGTAACATTAGTTTATAAGGTAAAATACATTTAATCACCTTTTCATTAAAATGACACTTAATTCCATGAATACAAATCATGTCAGTCTGGAATTCACAGATCCCTCATTAAGCCTCTCCTAGAAAACTGCACAGCAGCAGAATTACAGATCTCATGTAATTAACCTCAAAGTGCTTACTTGATAAGGAAGAACACAAAACTGTTTTACTTTACATCTGATATGTAAAGCTTGAAATGAAGGTAATTTCTGAAATTTCTGAAAAAAATGTGGACATTAAAAATACATCCTTAAAAAACCTTATTTAGTTATAAGATATATTTTCATGGTAGAAAATTTGAGAAATACAAAAAAAAAAAAAAAGAAAGCCCCACTACGGAAAAAAATCACTTGTAAAACAATCATTTATAATCACCACTTACACATTGTATATATGGGTAGGTTCATTTTCTATGCAGACAGCAATATATACAGTAACAATTACAGAGATGAGATCTTATGACACAGACTGTTCCAAAACCTTTTTCCACATAGCGTTTCCATATCTGATCAATAGAGATTTTACAAAGCTATGGGAAGAAACAAATCTAAGTTATTTACCTTAAAGAGATTTTTAAAAAATAATTTGAAGAAAAAACAAAAATAAAATAGGTCTTGTGTCAGGGTTGGTTTAGTTCATGCAGTTATATTTCTTTCTCCAGAACAATCATATATTTTTTTTTGGGGGGGGGGGTGCTGGCCAGTACAGGGATCCAAATCCTTGACTTTGGTATTATAAGGCTGTACTCTAACCAACTGAGTGGGAAGAAAGTATTTAAGTAAATACACTTAAAACATATTTAGAACTCAAGTTTAACAATCAAAGGATGAGAAAAGAACTCAGCTGATCTCTACTGCACATTAAGAATGAAGTCATGTGTCAAGAAGCCAAAAATAACAAAAAGACAAAATATTTTAGGGCAGACTGTGAGATTTCTGTGTCTGCTCTGGAATTCACACCAAAATTCCTATGCCTTTTCATTTAGAATATAGTTGTGAGTTGCTTAACGACTGGGATATGTTCTGAGAAATGTGTTGTTAGGCAATTTCATTGTGTAAAACATCTAAGACAGTACTTACACAAACCTAGATGGTATAGCCTACTATACACCTAGGCTACAAACCTGTATAGCACATTACTGTACTGAATACTGTAGGCAATTGTAACACAACGGTAAGTATTTGTGTACCTAAACATAGAAAAGGTAGTAAAAATACGGCATTATAATCTCATGGGACTACTGTCATATATGCACTCCATCCTTGACTGAAACATTGTTATGCCACATGTGACTGTACTATATAATTACCACTGCTTCAATGGCACCACAAAGTAATATTAATAGATAACACACATATGACATTTATTAGGTTTCAGGTACTATTCCAAGTACTTTACATATGTTAACTTATTTAGTGCTCACAATCTTATAAAATAGGTATAATTATTATCCCTATTTATCAAATGAGGAAACAAAGGCACAGAGGTTCATGTCTTGTCCAAGGTCACCAGCTGGTAAGTGTGTAGCTGGGATTTGCACAAAGTAGTCTGATTCTAAAATTTACTTTTCTCAGATACAAATGGTGAAGCTGAAATGGTATCATAGTAATACTGCTCAAATAAGCAGAACCTGGAAGCACAAATGCAAGCAGAACTTCCTTCCAATATTCTGAGAATTTTGGTTAATGAAGACTTTTACAGTAGTTTAAAGACAGCTAAGTCTCAAGATAAATTTAATTGCAGGAAAACAGAGAATTATTGTAAATAAAGTCAATCAGTCAGGAAAAACTTTATTCATATGAATTAAACATTACAGTGGGCCCTCCATATCCTCAGGTTCCACATCCCTGGATTCAACCAACCACAGATCAAAAATACTCAAGAAAAAAATAATAAAAATAGTAAAAAGTAATATAAAAAATAGTATGACAACTATTTACATTGTATTATGTGTTATAAATAATCTAGAGATGACTTAAAGCACGTGGGAGGATGTACGTAGGTTATATGCAAATAGTATGCCATTTTATATAAAGGATTTGAGCATCCATGGATTTTGGCATTCATGGGGAGTCCTGGAACCAACCCCCCCATGGATACAGAGGGACAACTATATTTGTGAGAATAAGCATTGTTATCCAAAATAGGAATCAGGGTGAAAAGCTGTTGAGTAGTTGGTCCAGATGATAGCCATATGAACTTGGGAGCTAAAAAATGACCATGTGTGAAAAAGTTTATATGATCAGCCCATAATGTCCTCTCCTTAGGAGGGACTCCCCTTTACTTGTTTCACCCATTTCTCTAAAGATACATGATTTGTGACCTACATATTTCAAAGTTACACTTCCTTGCCTTACTATAATTAAATTTCATACATATAAAGCAACTGGGAAGGTGAAGAGGAGGCTCAAATGGTGACATATCTCAGGTTCCATGTCCCATGGTTCTGTGTCTCTCAGCCCGAGTATTTCCATGTCAATCTCCAATGTTCCTCTTTAGGTTTTAGCTTTGATATTTTGCCTCAGTCGCTTCTTTTGCTCAAAATACATATTCTGTTTCCATATTCCAGATGAGTCTACAGAAGATTTGTCTAGCAGAATTTTCATAGGTGTTGGTTGTCTTCTCCACAAAGTCAGGTTGCTTTGCCAAGAAGTCAAACTTCTCTCAGTGGGATAATGTCAGCTTTAACTTGGACACCTTGTGTGCAAGGGGAGCTGTTCTGTTTCATGGGTAAAGTCTTGAAGTTCTGGGAAGTGATAACTTTTTTCTCTCTGCTGAGCAGCATTCCATCAATTTTTACATTTGAGGCAGGAAAATACCAGGTTTGAACCACACTGGGTAGGAAGCCATCAAGGCCTGAGGAACCTTTCTAAGCTGTAATAACTAAAAGCACCACTTAACATTTGATGCTGTGTATGACTGGTTTCCCAGGAGGGAAATTCTACTGACATGAGGACAGGTACTTGAACTGTGTTTCTAGAAGTCATAATGAGATGTTTGACCACTCATTCCAATAATTATAACAAACAAACAACAACCTACTCGCTGGCTTAAAAGTGTATATTTTAAGTTTATACTCTTTAAAGATTATCAGGCTTTCTAATGAAAGAAGACTGTGGGATCTATGTTAGTTAAAATTACTATAATCACAAGCAAAACTAGAAATATTCAATTGGAAAACACTAAAAACAAACAAAACCCCCCACATCATTCTATGAGCCCAAATATAAGAATCTTACTATTATCCATGTAAGACAAAACCATTAATAAAATCATTTAGTAACACACAAAAAACAATCATTTAATTATAGGCATACTCACATTATATACATTTAAAAAATAAAATCTACATCTTAAAAGAACAGTTCAAGTTGCTCACAAATTCCTCTGAACCTTTAAGCAAGAGAAATTTCAGGCTGCTGAGCATGAACTCTTTCAGAGTGGCACCTATTAGAGAAGTGGCAATGTGGTTCAGGTCCCTTATCTAATTATTCAGACAAGGAAGAGGGGGTAGATAGTTCTGATAGTTTCAAAAGTATAGTTTGAAGACTGCCAAGTATGAGAAAAAAATCCAATGATCTGGAAAAGAGGGAGAAGGATGAAGATTAGGAAGGAGAAGTAGATTCCTAGAGAATAAAAAGCACCATTAGATGTTTAAAATCCTACAAGAAGAGTATTTTCGGTATTCTGATACTCAATATGTCATCAACTTGGCTACCAAGTAAGTAATTCCTTCATTAAAAAGTATTTTTCAATTTACTATAATTAAAAAAAAATCCTCCTATGGTATGCCTGGATTTAACCTGGAAGTGAGAGGAAAAACAGGGTATCTTTTATAGAAATTTGTTTCAAAATTATGGGAAAGTGTCTATTTTGTAAAGCAAGCAATGCCAATAGTAAATAATATCAAACAACAGCATAAACATCCAGATCTCAACATAGGTGTTTTTTAACACTATCATTCTTCTTTGTTAAAGGACTGCACTGTTGCAATATTATCCAATTTCTTCTAGCACTTTCAGAGGAAAGCACAATCAATTCTGCAAGCTGAGAGAACTAGAACAATATAAATTGATGGCTCAGGTACTTCCCTGGAGGGCTCCAAAGAATATTCTATTTTTATCTCTCTTTCACTTTAACAGAGAAGAGGGCAAGAAGGAAATACAGTGCTCAGCAGAAAAGTATTGTACAGGATTTAACAGGCTAGTTTTATTTTATATAGGTGACCTGAACTAGCATTTGTGTTAAAGGAAAGCATTCTTAATAACAAAGATCAGACATAAATCAGAAAGATAATAAAAAGAACTGAGGAACTGCTTAGTCAGAATAGCTATAAATCTAGGGTTATTTCACTCAGCAGCAGTATTAAATTTTTTCAAGATTGAACTTATACATCACAAGCATTATAAAGATAGTTAAAAAAAAAAAAAGATGAGCCATTGTGGTAAATCTAAATTTATTTGTAACTAAGGCAGCTGCAAGACAATTTAGAAGAACTGTTTCCAAATCATCAAAATCTCAACCTGGTCAGTCTTCTGTGTGTGGCATTATTTTAGTGAGCAGGCAAGTTCAACTAAGACTAGCCCCTTAGGCGTATTTGGAAGGAGACATGGTTACATCACACCTTCACTATCCTTTCTCCTCTACCATCCTCTGTTCTCCCAACTCCTATGCCTGAAATAAACACATACACCAACAAAAAACAATTCAATAAAAACAGCCACACAGGTTATAGCTCACAGCTATTTAAATAACTATCCTATTGAAAAGTCTGTATAACTCAAGGAAATCTGTGGGTACTTACCAGATAAATTTGGCTCCAGATTTCAGTGGCGGCAGATTAAAGGAGAAGGGAAAAGGGAAATAGGTGGGTTTGTAGGTATCATATAATGTCTGAATCTGTGCTGGTCACACAATACTAAGAAATGCTCACAGAATCAATAAAAAAAAAAACAAGGATAGCTAGGGCCACTACATAGTAATACAAATACAAAATTCTTATTATGTCAGTCAAAAGTTGTCAATAAAGAATTACTAACTTTGTGTCTACAGTTAGGTAGACATAGGTGTATCCCCTATCAACATGCCCCCTTCCCTGATTACCCAATAGTGCTGTTTCATCTTGCTTGACTTTTATCCCCTAGTTACTTTTAAATTTGTTCCCTGCAATGTACCTTACAGATTGTTTATCCTAAAATGTTCCTTCTGCAGTGCAGTTCATCAGGATCTGACCAAAGTCTGCAGTAACAAACTTTAATCAATTTGGAACCTCATGGTTCTGAGTTATTTGGAAAGCTAAGACTGAAGACATAATGCATTGATATTCTTTGATTTTATCAACTGGTTGCAAAATTAAAATCATATTTACTTTCACAGAATCCTTTTGTTCCCCATAGGTGTGCAATAAAATCAATGTATGGAAAAAAACTGAATCACATCCCTGGTAGAAGCCCAAATAGTTTCAAATGTATGTAGGTGTCTTAGGTCCATCTTATGACAAGAGTTAGTGAATAAAAATGTCCCTAAAAAGTTGTGTGGCAATAAGGAAAAAGACGTATTTGACTTCTGCTAATGAGTTTGGCACGCTTTAGACATTAAACTTTATAGATAAGCTCCAAACCAAACTGAATCTGCCATCTTAATCTGCTTTGGAAAAGAAATTAAAGCAACAGATTTTGTGAATTTCTAAAAGATAAATTATATTAAGCCAAGGTTGTTATTTAAATTCAAATCTCTATTTTTGAGTATGATGCATGATTAAAAGGCATTACAATGAATGGAAAATACAAGCAGATATTAATACCTTAACACAGCATAAAAAAAAAAAAAAAAAAAAAAAGCAAAAAAGCAGTGGAAACCTGAGTAAAAAGAAGCCAGGAAGCAGCTGAAAAAGAGACCGGTTCACTGTGAGAAATGTAAACCTCTCAGACAGTGCTACGGCCCCGAATCCAACAGCTCAGGAACAAGGCCAATTAATGCAAAATATTGAACATATATGGTAAAGCTGCAAACTTTTCAAAAGAGTCAGAAGAATGAAAGCAGCTACACAGAAAAGAGTCAGGGCTTCAATAAACCTAAAATCTTTTGCTATAGTTACTACCTGCCACTGCCTTATATGTAATGTACTCAAGCTATACATTTTATGATAAAGAGTTAAAATAATAAATCTCTATTATTGCAAGTGGCAAGTAACCAGATCTTTTGAAATAGTTGCTTGCATGGCTCCAGTTATTGATGGGAAGTTGCTAAGCTACTGCAAACCAATTCTCCAGTATTCTACCTTTCTGAACTAGAAATATAACTCACATGAGACACAGAATCATAGAATTTTAGAGTACACAGAGGATTCAATGGGCAATTCAATAAAACTCCCTTACTTTGCAAGGGGATTGAATGAAGCCAAGAGGCTTTAAGTTATACACCTAACACCAGTTAAAAATGACTATGGGCCATCAGGACTCTGACTTCCATTTTGTTGTTCTTTCATGTTATACAATGCAGTGTCCAAAAAACCTTATGCAGCCAGAATGTCTTGTTTCTTTTTACAGAGGTTGACTCAACCTTGTTTTGAATGACCACAGTCAGTAGTTACACATCATGACAAAAGACTCATACATTCATTCTCCAGCAGTTATATTAGTATTGATTTCAATTCAGTTCCCATAATATATGGAGGTTTATTGTCAAGGAGATCGATACTATTGTGGTCTACTGGCACACATGTGGATAGAAGACCACAGCATTTTATCCTTGACTTCCCAACTTCCTCCCTGTCCCCAAAAGGGAAGATAACAGAAAATCCCTGTATTTCTATTGCCCATATCCTACCTAGTCTAAGAAGAATACTTATTTCAATTGAGTTACTTTAGGGCAAAATTTCTTTATATTCATAAACAAACATCTAAACATTATTTGTACCACCATGAAAAAAATCATTCCCAATCTACCAGTGCTTTCATTATGTGGCTGAATAATTAATTTTGTACTTTTTCATAATAAAAGAAAATAACATGTTTGTTTCTTGACACTTTCTAGAACAAGCAAGTACTGTTTGATAAGAAACAAAAATGTAAGAAATGTAACAAATTATTTCTCATTTTAATCAGATTAGAACGGTGAAATGTAGGGAAATATAAGGGAAAAAAAAATCCAAAAAAGAAACTGAGAAAGTATTATTTTTACAAACAAAAGTGTAGATTACTGAACAGGAAATTGCTATAAATTGGGGGAAAAAAAAATCAGAAACAATAAATTGCCTTGTTCATTTCCCAGTGCATTTTACTTTTCAATTAGGATACACACAAACATGAATGCATACTCTTCCGTAAGCTCTGACATAAAAATAACCACTAACAACTATTCTCAGCATCTTGGATGAGCCTCAAGAAAATTATCCTAAGTGAAACAATGCAGGTACAGAAAGAGAAACACTGCATGTTCTCACTCATAACCGAGCGCTGAATCCATAAATAAACAAATAATAGAGAGAGAAAAAAGAAACAATCACAGTAATATGTTGAACTTAGAGAGAGAGAGAAAAGAACTGTGGTTACTAGAGGTGGAAAAGGGGAGGGGAGGGAGAGAGAAAGGGGGCATAATGAGAAATTGGTTACGGACACAATGAATGATTGTGTATTGTAATGATGAATAAGCTAACCATCCTGATCTAACCATCACACATTGTACACAATAATAGAAAATCAATGTTGTACCCCACAAGTATGTATAATAAATTATCTTCAAAGAAAAAATTAATTAAAAAAAAAAAGCCTTCAGATTATAACTTTTAAGAGTTCAACTTCCAACTAATTCTATAAAAAGGTTTTATACAAGTACCAATGCAATAGGCATTGGCACTGCTAAACATTTCCTTAATGGGAAATTTTCTATGACACTCATTAACACAACAAAACTTCTTTCCTTTTCAGGTAAGAATGCTCTGAGGATTTATTTCTCATTTATTGTTTAAATTGAATGATTCAACCAACCTAAGTTATAAGTTAAGAGAATACTACATAAAATAACTGAAAGAACAAACTCTAGTTAGAAAATCTTATATTATGACTGACTCATAAAGTCAAAATGTCAAAAACTATTCAAAGACATGATTCTCTTTTCTGTGTCTACACTATCCAGATGCAATTTGGTTTACTTATTGTTTCCTATCTCCTAATGAAAACTCGCAGTAGAGAAAACACCCAAATTAAAAATATCACTGGTAATAAACACATGCTGTCTGTCACACAGATATTTGAGCCCTCACCTAGGCATTTTTAGTTGTTTTCCATTAAGCGGAAATAATTTTTCTTTGGAGGGTGCGGCTGGTGGGTACGGGAATCTGAACCCTTAGCACACTAACCACTTGAGCTAACTGGCCAACCCAGTAATAATTTTTTTGCGGAGATGCATTTGTACAAGCACACCAATCTCAATCTGTAATTAAAAGTTTTTATTTGTAGGCAGTTTGACCATGGAGAGGAATAAAACTTTTACCAGAGAAAAGAACAAAACTAATAAGCTCTCAGAAATACAGTACAAATGATCTTTGCTTGACTCAGTAATAGGCTGTACTAATGCATTCAGTTAATTAGTCACACACAGGTATTTAAAAGAGGAGTGTGAAGGTAAATTTCTTTTTTTATTATCATGAAATCAGCTATAATCTGAGTTATAATTTTGGAAGAAAAAAATTAAGACAAAATCAATATGAAAAGTCAGTCATTTGAAGCCCAGGAAAACCCAGATAATCATTTCTGTTAGAATAAAACAACACTGTATCTAAAGCTAATGAGCAGTGTCACTACCAAATGTTTCCTTGTATGAAGAATGATTATTGATGACTTTCAAAATCAGAGTATATACTAGTTAATATTATTTGACATGGACTATATTATTAAATTTCAGGTAAACCTGAAACTAAAAGTACTCATATTTGAGACAGAGAACAAATTCGAACTTGGCTAAAATGACCAATGTTTGTACTCAATGTTTGTATATCCTTTGGAAGAACAGTTGTTGTATGTATAATACAGGGATATATAACATATAAAATAAAGGGAAGAATCTGCCTACTAGGTACAAGACAACTCCTAGGGGTGACAGATTAAGGACCTGGAAGTTCTGCAGGTTATGCTAAGTACAAATCATATCTGGTAAAGGAAGTTGGTGAGTCACAGTGATCACTGAAGACTTTGCATCAGCAAGAAACAAGAATACTTATCAGATGGGCCACTGCAGAGATGTTTCTCCTGAATCAGTGGTAACCCTTAAGATTTCCACACAGTATCAAGTCCAATAAACTGCCTCAGTGGAGGTGGAGACTCTGTTGCCTCAGTGAGTCACACTCACATAGTCTGAAAGCCTCCAATAGTGAAAAGCAGCTAAAAAAGCTCTAAAGAAACCAATAATAAAATTGTACTTCAACTCCTAGAGTTATGAAAAGCTGGATAAATACCTTATTAAACATCTGGGATTGATGTAACATTTAGGTGGAAAGCATATAGAGAAATGAGTTCATTGAAATTAGTAAGATAGCTTTTTATATTGAGATCAGTTTTCAATGAATGTTTGAAGAAAATTTGAAAAAGGGCAAAAGGGAAAGAATATTGAGTTTTAATATATTCTATATGCCCAGTATTAGACTGTATCCAGTTTAAAAATACTTTTCACTATAGAATCAACAAATTGAAAAACAAAACACAGACAAGATATGTAAGAGTGTCATTCCTTTTAAAGGCATTCCCGCTAAGAGTAAGACATCAAAATACCATCCCTAGGCTAGAGTTACTGATCAAAGTTAGGAGGATTGGCCTTTGCTTCTGGTTAGCCATTCAGAAGAATTGAATTGTCTTTCTTTTGCTGTTACCATATGCGGATTATCAGGCTGCAAAGAGGGCTTCAACTACAATGGCAGTGGTAGCTGTTCATCACACTGCTTGGCCTGGTAAAATCTTCCCATTATGGCTCCCAACCTTTTAGCATATAGACCTGACAGTGTGGTATTTTCTGGAAAATGCTAAGATTTGCCCACTTTTTTAATCTCACTGAGTTGCATACTCATATGTATGGAGTACATACATATTTGAGATCCTTTTTAGACTGAGTGTGGTAGTATCTTAATAGAACGACAGAAATAAAGATGGAAAAAAAGCAATGCTCATAGCTAAGAATTCATGACATTGGAAATGCTACTCACCCGTCTGCTGTGCAGGCTGTGGCAGTGGTTGGTTTAGATGTGAATTGTAATGGACAGAAGGGACTGGACGATACTGAGGTTGACTGGAGTGATAGTGGCCTGGAGCACAATAACAGGCTGGCATCTAGAATCATAAGTATTGAGGAAAAAATCATTTTACTTGCAACAGAAATATTTTTCTGTGAGAAACAGCAGAGTGTAATGACTAATCATTTTTTCTAGCACCAGCCTTGTGAGAACTGATTATTTCATTTTTAAATTGAACTGAAAAAATTTTTGAAAGTTCAAACATATAGTATTGCATAAAAAGAGACACCTACTAATGTGCCCACCAATCATAATTAGCTTTTTTTTTTTTTTGCCATATTTGTTTCAGATCTCTCTCTTTCACAAAACCAACACCACTGAAACAACTAAAGGCTCACTCCATTTCTTTTGCTCTACCATCCAAAAAAAAGCCACTATTCAATATTGGTATATGTCATTCCTTTAAATGTTTTTAAACTTTTACTATATTCTCTATTATACACACATATATTTTTGGGTATTTTAGAAATTTACATTTATAATACTCTATTATATATAACTTCACAAAACTTATTTTGTAATTAACATTGTTTTTGAGACTTATTTTTGTTGAAACATGTACTGCTAGCTCATTTAAGTGCTGAGGAGCATTCATTGTATAAATAAACCAGTATATCCATACCTAATTCATGCACAACTGCCCTAGTTCCACTCTTTGTCTAATATTTCTAATGCAAACTAAAATGCCAATAAGACTAGCTTGATATATTTTTTTCACCTAGAGCTATTCATATCAGTTGTGAATTTCTCTTAAATTAATCTGACCTAGTGTGGAGTGAAGAATAAACAATTAATTCAGTGATATATAAGTATGTGGTAAGTAAGTTAATTTTATTTATTTTTTTATTATTTATTTATTTATTTATTATTTTTTTTTTTCCTTTTTGTCTTTTTTCGTGTCCGGCAACGGACCGCAACCCTCAGTGTCGCACCCGTACCGGAACCGGGACCGGCAACGGGATTGCAACCCTCGGTGCTGCGCCCGCCCCTCGCTCAGCCAGTGAGCGGGAACCAGTCTGTATGTGGGATCCGAACCCTCGGCGGGAGCGCTGCCCCGCTCTCAAGCAGCGCACTGTAGCAGTGCGCCACCGGGCCGGCCCTAAGTAAGTTAATTTTAAAAGATTCATGGGCTCCCTCAGGTTCTGCTCTTTTGACTTGGTCACTTCCAAAAAGAACAGAGACCTGTGGAGATCTCAAAGAGTGCCCATCTCGTCTGAAAAACAGCCAAGCATAAGATTCCAAGACGAGTTATAAGCCAAGAATCTCCCAAGTATACTGTAGTTTTCCCATCTTTGAAACATTAGAATAGATATGATACATATGGGATCCCTTAATTTTTCCTAGAGGTATCAGCAAGTAACAGGTGAATCCTGAATTCAGATCTTATTCATTACTATACTCTTCAGTATGTGTGTGTATATATAAGTAATACATTCTTTTCTCTTCTTAAACACTACTTTTTAAGGCAAAAACTATAACACTATTTTTTGGCTTATAATACATACAGATGCAATATATATAATAACAACAGCAAAAGGATGGAGGGAGGGTAAACGAAATTACACTGTTACAAAACTACTATATTTCACTCACAGTTTCAATATTAACTTGAAGTAGATTGTGATAAGCTAATGGTACATTTCTAGTCCCTAGAAGAACACACACATTTGTAAGATCCAAAGGGACGTAGACAAAAAGATAATGGAAGAAATAAAATGGAATACCTCAAAAAAGTTTAAATAATACAAAAGGCAGGAAAGGAAGCAGACAGAAATAAATACAGACAGACAGGACAAATGGAAAACAAACAGCAGTGTGGCATACCTAAATCTAACCATGTCAATAAATATATTAACTATAAAGTGTCTAGTGACACTTGAATCAGACTGGTTAAAAAGGCAAAGTCCTACTATATACTGTACATAAAAGACATTTTAAGTACAAAGATCGCAAATAAGAGAACAGAAAAAAATGTATATACCATTTAAATGCTACTCAGAATGCTTAAGTCACTCTATTAATATTGGAAAAAAATAGTTTCAAGAAAAGAAATAATACTAGAAACAAGGAAAAAAATTTCATAATAATACTATTCAATATATCAGGAAGATATGATAAATATAAATGGTCTAAATATAAATGACAGAACTTAAGAAATAAACAAATCCCAAAACAATAGAATATGAAAGAAATTAATGACAACCTAAGTAAATGGGAAAATATCCCATTTTCTTTAAGACTGGAAGACTCAATATTGTTAAGATGGCAATAAGGTCAAAAGAGATCTAAATATTCAATGCAATACCTATCAAAATTACAACGGCTTTTTTTGCAGAAATGGAAAAACCCACCCTCAAATTTATGTGGAATTGCAAGAGACTTGAATAGCCAAAACAATCTTGAAAAAGAACAAACTTGGAGGACTCATACTTCCTATTTTTAAAACTTTCTATAAAATTACAGTAATTAAAACAATGCAGTATTTACAAAAAGGTAGAAATACAGAATAACAGATTAAAGTGAGAGACTAGGAAAAAACCCTTACACTTATAATTAGTTGATATTTAACAAGGCAATCAAGACAATTCAATGGGGAAAGAAAAATGTCTCTAACAAATAATGCTGGAATAACTAGGTACATGCTTGCAAAAAAATGAAGATGTACTCTTACCTCATACCATATACAAAAATTAATTCAAAATGAATAAATGACCTAAACATAGGAGCTAAAATCATAAAACACTAAGAAGAAAACATAAAATTCATAACCTTGGTTTTGGCAAGATTCTTAGATAAGACACCGAAAGTACAAGCAACAACAACAAAAATGAATGAAGTGGACTTTATCAAAATTAAAAACTGTTGTGCATGAAAGGACATTATCAAGAAAATGAAAAGATAAATATAGCGGGTTGAATTATGTCCCCTCAAAACCCACTGAAGTTTGAATTGTGTCCCCCAAGTTTTATGTTCTAGAAACTTGGCCCCCACTGTGACTGGTAAGGGGGTGGGAAATCCTATTACGGTAATTGAAAGGTGGAGACCTGAAGGGGTGATTAGATTGTAGGACCATGTCATAGTGAATGGATTAAAAATGGAGGTCAGGTGTGGTTCTGAAGCCTTTAAAAGAAAAGAGTGTCTATCTCTCTCTCTTGCTCTCTCTGCTCCACCATTTCAACAATGTAATACCCTGCCATCACTGAAGTCACCACCAAAGAAAACTTTCACCAGATGTGTTCCCTGGACTTTGGACTTCCTAACCTCAGAAACAGTAAGCAATAAATTTTTTTTTTATTTTCTTACAAATTACACAGTTCCGTATATGTTGTTATAAGTAACAGAAATGGACTAATACCATAACCCTACAAAATGGGGAAAATATTTGTCTAGTACCCAGAATATATAAAGAACTCTTACAAATAACAACAAAAAGACAAACAATCTGATTAGAAAATAGGCAAAGGACTTGAATAAATGCTTCTCCAAATAAGATATACAGATGGCTGATGATTATCACATGATGAAAAGATGTTTAACATCACTAACTATTAGGGAAATGCACGTCAAAACCACAAAGAGATACCATTTCATACCCATGAGGACGGCTACTATCAAAAAAAAAGAGAACAAGTGTTTTGTCAAGGATGTGGAGAAATTAGAACCCTTGTACATAGCCAGCAGGAATGTACAGTGGTGCAGCTACTTTAGAAAACAGTGTGGTGCTTCCTCAAAAAGTTAAACACAGGGGCCGGCCCGGTGGCGCACTGCTACAGTGTGCTGCTTGGGAAGCGCGGCAGCGCTCCCGCCGAGGGTTCGGATCCCACATACAGACCGGCC
>NW_007726209.1:991873-1001288 GCF_000696425.1 Galeopterus variegatus | reverse complement strand
TTTGCTATTTCGCTACCGCGGGTTGCGCTCGTGTTGTCTGCCCCGGTCCGGTCGGGGCGCGACACTGTGGGTTGCGATCCGTTGCCGGTCACGAAAAAAGACAAAAAAGGAAAAAAAAAAAAAAAGTTAAACACAGAATTACAACACGATCCAGCAATTCCACTCCTATATATATAACCCCAAAGAACTGAATACAGATACTCAAAAAAAAAAATGCACCTGCATATTTATAACAGCGCTATTTAATATAGCTAAAAGGTGGAAACACCCCGAATTTCTATCGATAGATAAAAAGATAAACTGTAGGGCCGGCCCGGTGGCGCACTGGAGAGTGCGCCGCTTGGGAGTGTGGCGGCACTCCCGCTGAGGGTTCGGATCCCATGTGGTGACCGGTTCCCACTCACTGGCTGAGTGTGGCGCAGGCGCAACACTGAGGATTGCGATCCCGTTGCTGGTCCCTGGTACGGGTGCGACACCAAGGGTTGCGATCCTGTTACCGGCCAGTAAAAAAGACAAAAAGGAAAAAAAAAATGCACCTGCATATTTATAACAGCGCTATTTAATATAGCTAAAAGGTGGAAACACCCCGAATTTCTATCAATAGATTAAAAGATACACTGTAGTGTATGTATATACATATATGCAATGGAATATTACTCATACTTAAACAGGAATGAAGTATTGAGTTACTGAACCTTGAAAACATTATGTTAAGTGAAGAAGCCAGACGCAAAAGGACACTCCATTAATATGAAGTATCCGTAATGGGTAAACCTGTAGAGACAGAATGTAGATTGGTGGTTGCCAGGAGCTGGGAAAAAGGGGAGATGGATAGCAACTGCTTAATGGGTACAAGATTTCACTTTGGGGTGACAAAAGTGTTTTTGAACTAGACAGAAGTAGTGATTGCACAACACTGTGCATGTACCAAATGCCACTGAACTGTTCACAGTAAAACGGCTAATTTTATGTTATGTGAATTTCACTTTAACAAAAAAAAGAAAACAAACGAACTCCAAACAAAAAGCCATATAACAATAAAATGATAGAATACAAATTCTTTTCAAATGCATATGGATAATCACCCAAGAGAGTCTTTGTGCTGAGGTAAACAAACAGATAAGAATCAGCAGATTCCAAAACACTGAAATCTTACAAGTAGGATTAAAATAGACTACGTGGAATTAAATAGAAATTATTAACAATAAGGTATTTAAAAATCCCCCAAGTACTTGGAAATTAAACAACATACTTCTTTTTTTTTTTATCTTCCTTTTTGTCTTTTTTACTGACCGGTAATGGGATCGCAACCCTCGGTGTTGCGTCCACACCGCGCTCAGCCAGTGAGTGGGAACCTGTCCCCCCATGGGATCCGAACCCTTGGCGGGAGCACCGCTGCACTCCCAAGCGGCGCACTCTCCAGTGCGCCACCAGGCCGGCCCTTAAACAACATACTTCTAAAAAAGTCATGGGTCAAAAAAGTCACACACAAAAAGAAAAAATATTTTGAACTAAATGATAAGAAAAACACAACAGATCCAAATTTTCAGATAATACCTAAAACGGTGCTTACAGGAAAATTTTCAGTATTAAAGGAACATTAGAAAAGAAGAAAAATCTAAAATCAATAAACTATGCTTTCACCTTAAGAAGCTAGAAAGAAAAGAGCAAATTAAACCCAAAGTTAAGTGGAAGAAAATAATAATGATAAAAGTAAAAATAGTTCAAATAGAAAATGAAATAATAGAGGAGCTGATGGCAGCCCCCACTGCTCAGGAGCAGGCAAGGAGCACGCCCAAGGCCCTAGGCAGGAGCCGAAGGCAGTCCTCACTTCCCAGAAGCAGGCCAGGAACATACCTGGGGTCCTAGGCAGGAACCAAAGGCAGTACCCTCCCGCCTGGCAGCAGGCAAGAGAGCATGCTAAAAATATCACTTCCGCACGGGTGGCCCACCATAGCAATCACCATGGCCATGGATGCTGCAAAAGCTGCTCACAGCCACAGTAGTAGCCATAACCACTGTGCAGGTGGCCTGCCAGACACTCGAATGCACTGACACGAGAGTCACCAGCAGAGACCAGAAAAAGAAGACGAAGTCTCTCTCCTCAAAGCCCACTCCAGAGGAACAGAAGAAGAAACTGCTCTACCATATGACCAGACATCAATGTAGAGACACAAAAAATATGAAAACCCAAGAAAATATGACCCCACCAAAAGAATACAGTAGTTCTCAAATACTAGACCCTAGAGAGTAGGAAATCCTTGAAATGACTGAAAAGGAATTCCAAGCAACAATGTTAAGGAAACTCACTGAGATGTGAGAAGACTCAGTTAAACAACACAATGAAATGAGGAAAAAAATCCAGGATATGAAGGAAGAAATTTAAAAAGAGAATAATACCTTAAAAAAGAATGTAGCAGAACTCATGGAACTGAAAGATTAATTCAACGAAATAAAAAACACAACTGAGAGCTTAAGCAGCAGGCTAGAACAAGCAGAAGAAAGAATTTCTGATCCTGAAGATAGTCTTTTTGAAATAACCTAGGCAGCCAAAATGGAAAAAAGCATTTTATTTATTTATTTATTTTTAAAAAGATGATCGGTAAGGGGATTTCAACCCTTGCCTTGGTGTTGTCAGCACCACGCTCTCCCAAGTGAGCCAACTGGCCATCCCCATATAGGATCCGAACCTACGGCCTTGGTGTTATCAGCACCGCACTCTCCCAAGTGAGCCACGGGCTGGCCCGGAAAAAAGCATTTTAAAAAATGAGGAAAATCTAAGAGAGCTATTGGATAACCTTAAGATGGTGAATTCTATAAATCATTTAAGAAAGAGAAACATCAATCCTACAAGAACTCCTTCAGAAAATAAAGGAGGAGGGAACAATGCCTAACTCATTTTGAGGGCCAATACCACTATGATACTACAACCAAAGACATTACGAGCAAACTATAGACCAATATCCTTCATGAACATAGATGCAAAAATCCTTAACGAATATTAGCAAATTGAATCCAGCAATATATAAAAAGATGGTGACCATGTGGTGTCTGTTCCAGACATTAAAGGTTAAACACTCAAAAGTTAGTCAACAAACTCACCTTATTAACAGAATAAAGGGGAAAAAAGACATGATTACTTCAATAGATGCAGAAAAAACATTTCAAACATTTCAAAAACACCCATTCATGGTAAAGAGTCACAGCAAACTAGGAGTAGAAGGGAAATTTCTCCCTAATAAAGGGTATGTATAAAAAATCTGCAGATAACATCCCACTTAATGATGAAAGACTGAATGCTTTCCCATAAGATTGGAAACAAGGCAGAGATATATACTTTAAACTTCTATTCAACATTGTACTGGAGCTCCTAGCTAGCATAATGAGGCAAGGAAAAGAAATAAAAGGCATACATATAGGAAAGAATCATGTATGTAGAAAAATCTTGTATGTAGAAAAACCTAAGCAGTCTACAAAAAAAAAAAAAACTTACTAGAATAAATGAATTAAAAAGTCCAGAGTACACAATCTCAATATGTAAAAACTGACTTTATTCCTATATACTAGCAATTAACAAATAGAAAATGAAACTTAAAAACAATCCCCCTTAGAATAGCATCTGAAACCATTAAATACTTAGGGATACACAAGGGTACTTCAAAAAGTTCATGGAAAGATTATTTTTCAATTCTATTTTTCCATGAACTTTTTGAAGTACTTTTCTATTTAATAAAATACATGCAATATCTGTATAATGAAAACTACAGAAAACTGCTTAAAAAAGTTAACGAAGATCTAAGTGAGTGGAGAAAGATAATATCTTCCTGCACTGGAAGAGTCAGTGTTATTAGGGCGTTAAGATGTTACTTCTCCCCAGTCTGATCTATTTCTTATCGAAATGCTATCATTTAATTTTTATAGTGAATTTACACTTCTTATTGTGTTTCTCTTAGGCTAATTAAAAACAAAAAACAAAAAAAACCTCTCAATCAGAAGGAAACTCAGGGCCGAACCCGTGGCTCACTTGGGAGAGTGCGGCGCTGGGAGCGCTGAGGCCGCAGGTTCAGATCCTATACAGGGATGGCTGGTGCGCTCACTGGCTGAGCGCGGTCCAGGCAACACCAAGCCAAGGGTTACAATCCCCTTACCAGTCACAAAAAAAAAAAAAAAAAAAAAAAAACCCTCAAAGGTCACACATAGTTTAACCATCCAACTGAAGCATTTACCTGTCATGTGATTGTCTAGGATGTGCTTGAAAATCTCCAGAGGAGGGAAAATAACTACCACTTGTTTTGTTTATACACTCTCAGAATTCTCTTCATGAGAATTTAAAAATAAGCTTGTCAATGTTAAAACTATCTTAAATGAGAAGCTCCTAAGAGAGAGAAAAGATGAAAAAGCAAAGTACCTGTGGTGAGGGCTGCTGAATATAGCCCTGCTGCTGGAGTACAGGCTGGCTGATAGGATGACCGGAGGCAGAATAGCCAGCAGTAGGGACTGGCTGCCCAGGTGGTAGGGGAGGAGGAGGAGGAGGAGGCGGAGGTGGTGGCGGTGGAGGAGGATGTGGTGGAGGGGCTGCCGTCACGATATAACTAGATTGCTGTGGGGACTGAAGAACAACAGTGGACTGGAACATGGTGGCATGAGGGTCAGAACCATCAGCTGATGGCTGGCGGGCAAGACTCATGTGGCTAAATTGAGACCCAAGGTTATCCTGCTAAAAAAAGGGAAAAGTCAGAAATCAGTAAGCCTTCCATACATAGGTCAAACTAATAAAAAAAACCAAAACTTCATATATTTTCGAATGCGTTGCAGTAGTGTATATTATGGAAATCATATATATCTAAAACAGAAATGATATACTAGAAGAGTAGCTTCAAGAAAATGAGAACTCTAAGGCAGAAAGGCAAGGATATTACAATGCTCTCATAAATTATTTATAAAATATTTAATGGAAATGTATAGCATGCAGAAAAGAGTGGGTTACAACAACATTTCAAAGTAAAAAATCAAAAGATATTTGTTTAAATGAAGATAAAGGCACACTGGATGTAGAAGTAAAATTGGACATTTTTATATTACACTATTAACATTTTTTTTTCCTTTTTGTCTTTTTTTCGTGTCCGGCAATGGATCGCAACCCTCAGTGTCGCGCCCATACCGGACCGGGACCGGCAACGGGATCACAACCCTCGGTGTTGCTCCCACACCTCACTCAGCCAGTGAGCGGGAACCGGTCTGTATGTGGGATCCGAACCCTCGGCGGGAGTGCCACTGCGCTCCCAAGTGGCGCACTGTAGCAGTGCGCCACCGGGCCAGCCCTACACTATTAACATTTTCTGAAAGGACTTCAAAGACCAGGTAATGAGCAAGGTACTAATTACTCTGTACTTTACACTATCTCCCCTCTTCCTAGAAGGCAAGATTCAAGTTCTATGTATCTTTGTATCCCCAGCAATCAAAATTACTTATAGAAATTAAATATATAAAATCCAACCACCCAGTTCTTTAATTTCTTAAAAATAATTTGGCCATAAATTCTATTCTTTCTTAGTGTTTTCCAGTCTGTTCCTCAAGTCAGATGTTAGACAAATGTAATCCAAATGACAGTTTTCTACTGCTTTTGCTATTTGGTGAGCAACCAATGGTGCTCAGACAAGATAGGGGTTATGATTTACATGCCATCTGACAAACATACATTACTCAACAGCATAAGAACCAGCTCCTACAAGTCTAGAAAAATATCACTAAAATGACAATATGGGGATAAAATGAAGTTCTTTTGCTCCCAAGAAGACACAGATTGGCAACAATATATACCACATTTTGTTAAGAGGTCAATATTGAAAAAAAGTGACTTTGAAAATTGTGGCAACTGAGTTGTCAGATCAAAATTGACATATCTGCAGTCTAGAGTCTGCTGGTTTTTGCAAAGCAAATTTTGACTATGGAGAAGATAAAGGACTGAAAAGGGGGAACCTGATTTAACGATTAAAAATACATGGTTTTACTCTTCCCAAATGGTCACTTTGATGTACTCTAGCACTATTAGCCCAATTCAATGAATGACTTCAAAAGGAAAAAATATACCTACTAGCTGTAATATTTTTAAAAGAGATACCATAACTATACACCATTGTCAGAGTGACCTTGCAAAAAAGCCATTTTCTTATTCCAATGAAAATAACATTTTCCAAAACATTTTTCAGGCTTTTCTTGTTATTCTTTTCTATTATTGTCAACCTTCTCAATGATGGCAAAATTTCATTTTTCAGACTAGAATTGATTTTTTAAAAATCATTCACAGCCAAGGCTGGTAAATAAGGTTGCCCCAGCTCAAGACAAAAACACCCTTAGTAATACAAAATGTTTCTAAAAAGTGTTGAGAATGATTTTCAGATATACTTTGTAATCAGACTTGGAAAGCAATTTTAAAATGTGATGGCTATATAGTCTGAAAAATAATAGTATCACTGGGAAAAATATATAGGCCGTTAGGAAAATTCATTTTCAGAAAAGGAAAGTAGCATTCATCAAATACCTACTTCATGCTAGGCACTATGCAGAAGGTACTTATAGATTACTATATTACAGACTTAGTAACTATGGAAGGTTACACAACTGACGCATGGTAGTGTAAGATCTTACTGAGAGGTATAACTTGGGGCATACACTGAATTAAAGGAGGTATCACTATTTTATTGTTACAGATTAAATATCTAGATATCTTCTTTGGAAATATACTGACGAGGAAGTCCTCTGTAACTGTAAGCTACAATTCACCATAAAAACTGATACTGAGACTACTGGACCTTCAGTGTTGGGGAGAGAACAGAAAGCCTAAACACAGATGAAAGCTGCCATCCGAGGATTGCAGAGGTCCTGCACTGACCTCGATGAGAAAAGTAGTTAAAATACCTGAGGACTAGAATAGTCAACCTGAAAATTAATTTATCATGAAAAAGTTGGGAAAGATTAGGGTTTAAACAATCACTGTAATAAACCTTTATGACCAAAATTTTATGGAAGAGAATAACTTGTTTTTAACATGGATCAGAAACACTTTTTATTCGCTACATATGCATCCCTGACTTTAAAAAATCAAAAAAGATCATGTAACATTAATCATACTCTTGACCATTCATCACACATCCATCCACAGAAACAATGCAGGAGGTGAATAGAGATATAGTACCACGGAGTATTGCTGGGTGGGTGAGACTGGCAGGAGCGGGGATGGGTAAGGGGCTGTAGAGTACTGAACAGGCTGTGAAGAGGACTGCAGAGGACGAACAGGCTAAAGAATAACAGGTTGGCAAACAATGTTAATGTCAGAATAAAATGTTAGAAGAATTACATAAAATGGAAATTAACACTTCTTTTGGCAATAGCTTTAACTACATTTATAAAGCCATTTAAAATAAAGCAATATAGGAAACAACAGTAATAAATGAAGAAACTCTACACAATAAAACATTTGAGAACACACCTATGCCAAAATTTATTACATAATTAGAATAATAATTTTTTGTGATAAAAATACTTATTACAGATTGAATAGGTAATTAGGCATTTCAAATCCTATTATCTAACCAAAACCCTTGGGTTAAGTCAGTAAAAGCAAAACTGCTTATTCTTATTTCCTGGTTTTATGAAGGAGCTGCCTTATTTAGCTATATGACACTAATTATAAATGAAAAACTTCATTCACTCTTATTATTGGACAGTAATAACTTACACAGTATATATACCTATTACCCTATTTGAAAAGGCATAATTAAATACTCTTTTGGGGCTAAAGTTCTCTTATACTTTAGCAATTTTATAAGAAAAATGTACTGTGGGTACCATTAGGAATAACAGCCTAAGGAACAACACATATAGACATATAGACACATGCACACACACAAACACATCTCTTTTATATAAAAGAGATAAATACTTTCCTTGTAACTAGATACATTTTTACTAAGAGAATACATGTTATGAACTGAGAAACTCGTTATTTGAAAACTTTGGCCACTAATGAAATACTCTTGTGCTTGAGGGAAAAAAAGTTTTTGTTTCCTGGGGGCACTCAAAAATAGATGTTCTAAAAAATGAAAAATGTTTGGGCCGGCCCGGTGGCGCACTGCTACAGTGCGCCGCTTGGGAGTGGGGCGGCGCTCCCGCCGAGGGTTCGGATCCCACATACAGACCGGTTCCCGCTCACTGGCTGAGTGAGGTGCGGGCGCAGCACCGAGGGTTGCGATCCCGTTGCCGGTCCCGGTCCGGTATGGGCGTGACACTGAGGGTTGCGATCTGTTGCCGGACACGAAAAAACACAAAAAGGAAAAAAATAAAAAAATTAAAAAATTTTAAAAAAAAATGAAAAATGTTTTAATCATCTCTAAATCTTTAGAATACAGGTGCCCATCTATAAGCTAACACTGGCATCTGACTTAATTTCCTAATCTTGTACAGTTCTAATCTTTATAGAGTTTATCACAAAGGGCTCTATTATATTGGCTTAAAGATTATCATAATCCACTCCATAGATGGCGATCAGACTAAGTAAGCAACTTGCAGACAGCCATGTAAGCAAGTAGATGAGGAATCTAGGTAATCCTATCTAATAAAAACTCTTACTTCTGGTTAAAATGTATATTCATAAATTTCCCTCTGGACAATATCTCCAAAGAGAATACTTTAAAAATGCAAGAGAGATAAAAAATAAACAAACAAAAAAAGCCAAAAAAAAATTGCAAGATAAACTAATGGAATTTTGCTGAGGGAATAATCTCAATGAGGAGAAATTCTCATGACAACCAAGATGTGTAATAACGAGTTGCACTTTTACCACAAAAACACAATGGTTTCTAAAAAATGAATGGCTTAGTTTAGCTTAAAATCCAGCAAAAAATCTAGAATTAAAGCAAAAGCACTAAAAAAAGTAAAAGCTGACTATGGAATAGCCTCTGGTTCCTCACAGACCTCTTGACCAGAAATAAGCAAGCTTCCTAATTGATGACAGCACATATTACACTAAATGAGGTGCAGTAGCTTTAGAACTTCCAAGTATGGGCTATTCGATGTATTATTAAGTCAGATAACTATTAAGACATAACTTTCTTCTAGACAACTTGACCTTCTATGTAAGTGTCAGATGAAACAAAAGCTTTAGTTTGTTGGGGATAAAAGAAAGAGTACTATGAGCACCAAGGTTATATATCAATGCCCCTCAGAATGTCAAATGGTAATGAAAAAACTATGGGCTAGAAGACTGACTAATCAAAGTGAAATTCTTTTTTTTATTTTTCCTTTTTGTCTTTTTTCGTGTCCGGCCACGGGATCGCAACCCTCAGTGTCGCACCCGCACCTCGCTCAGCCAGTGAGCGGGAACCGGTCTGTATGTGGGATCCGAACCCTCGGCGGG
>NW_007726209.1:972973-991760 GCF_000696425.1 Galeopterus variegatus | reverse complement strand
CGGGAGCACCGCCACACTCCCAAGCGGCGCACTGTAGCAGTGCGCCACCGGGCCGGCCCCTCAAAGTGAAATTCTGACAGAAGAAAAAGCCTTAGCACTTTCTTTTCCTGTTTGAATTGCAACTAGCTGAAAAACAACATCCAAGTAAAGTGATTGGTTTTACACTGTACATCTTAAAAATGTAGCCCATCTGAAGGCTTTGGAAATCATAGCATTATTTTGTTTGGTTATTTGAAATTCCATGGATTGATTATCTCAAAGTGTAGAAAAGACAGTTATTAAGCATCATTTGTTGATTGAATCTCTGTTTCTGTACTTGATAATGAATTACTTGAAGCATCTGAAGCAATGCCAGGAACATCTGTAATGGAGTTTGATATATACCCCAAGACTTGAAGTTATAGTTCATTAAGGCTATAAACTAAGCTACCTACACCTTCATTTAGGGTTGTCTTTCACAACTAAATCAGAAAAAGCTAATTGTAAGAGATAGTCTAAAATATATAGTGTTAGATAAATACTTAGAATTTTTTGAAGCTGCCAGAGTAACATTATTTCCACCAAGTTAAATAAAAATGAAATCAAATAAAAATCAATCCGAAAAAGCTTCTAGTGAAATACATAGCACTGCGAAGACAACCACATGACAGCCAAACAAAGAAGAAGTTCTTTTGACTAAGTTGAATGACACCAAAGCAGAGAAGGCCAGAGAAAGAATTTTATGTAGTCTGAGTGTATATAACCAAATCGGTTGGAAAAGGGATATAGGAATCTTTGGAAATAGTTTTAGGCAATCATTTCCACATATGTAAATTCATCTGCGTGGTGGCAGAAATGCAACAAACGCCTTTAAGTCCTTCTACTTAAAAAGAAACCAAAATAAAACTGGTTTGCCCCCTATTAGAAGCCTTAATTGCCAGAGGTACAGCTATTTTCATGACTTTCACTCTATATGATAATTGGTAATTAAACTGCTAATATGTTCATTACCCCTGCAATACAAATATCACTTGTGAGCAAAACTTATGAAATTTCTCCAGTTAAGTTTATCACCATAGTTCTTTCATAAGAAATTACTTTGCATGTTCTTACCAGTGGAATATTTAGATAGTCTTACAGGAAAAAAGGGATATAGCTAACTGTATAAACTGTCTTTGATATGTTACACAACCTTTAAAAGTTTGAAGGAAAATAAAAGAGTTTATACTGGTATAATCAAGTTTAGGGGGAAAAGACTGAATGTGAAAACACATGGGTAAACTCTAAACGTTTATGTAAATTCAAGAAATTATTTAGAGTACTTTTGAGAATTCTAACTCTCAGAATTTCTTTGTCTCTATTTCTCATAGTAGCTGGAATGGATGATGAGTATCTTGCAGACCTTCTGCAACACATATCGGTTTTTCTTAACTGCTCAATCTACTGAATCTTAAACAACTCACTTTGTCAGACGAACAATAATCTTAGTTTTGTTTTCATTCCTCCTCTTGTCCATTTCTTGCTGTTGTGAAATAGGGATAAAATACTCACCAGATACGCTCACGAGATCAAAAAAATTTCCCTTCTTTCCAATATATATTCAGTATTTACCTGCTGAAAAGCCCTTGAAGTTAACCCTCTCTTACTGTGAGTAGTAAGTGGGACATCACTGGTGGCAGGATATCAAAGTTCTAAGAGACACTTACTTGGGCTATCTCAATTATAATCAGTGAATTTAGTCCCAAATATGCAAAGGCAGGAGAACTTAGCATTATGCGATCGTGGATATGTGCACCTGTGAGAAAATGTGATTAGCTGCTGGTTGTTGAGGTGGTGGGGGTGGCAGAGGTGGCTGTGGAGGTCCAGGCACTTGAGTTCTAACTGGTTGTTGAGTCATAGGAGGATTATACACAACTGGACTCCCATCTGGGTTTATAAAGGGCTGACCTGAAAAATTAAAAAGGAAGAAAAACCCAATTTACAATAGAGATTGAAAAAAGGTCATTCTACTAATAATTTACAAAACATGTCCACAATCCCTTATCCACAATTCCAAAAACCCCAATTTTTCAAAAACTTAAAGATTCTCTTAGCTTGGTAAGCAGTCTGATATGATATGGGGCTATTAATAGTCTTTATTTTCTCACAGTAAATGTTCAAATGTTCGGCTGCAGTGTTTTACTCTGGGGTGTTGCCTCAGACCCTAGTAAGCTTATTTTATAACACACGGTTTTTCTAAGAACTCTGAATTATGAAACACATTTTGCCCAAGGGATTTAGTTACAGGGTTGTAGTCCTATAGGGCTGTAACACATTTCACTTTGAAGAGAAGATGCTTGACTTTGGGATATTTGAAATTATTTATTAGTTTTTATAAGTGGAGGGGAAATATCTAATTTATAGGCAACACTGCATATATTTCACTAACAAAATTAAAACTGGAAGAAAATTAAAATGACTGACAGCTTCAAAGTTCAAACTGTGAACTTATGGCAGTGTCCTTATTTTATAATTTCTAATTTGCTAAAAGTTGTAAATGATTTTTTAAATTCTAAATAATTTTCTGAAATAATTTCTTTTTAATTTGAGTGAGCTTTATTCATTGATAAGAGATAAAACTAGGAAGAACTCTAGTATTAACTAAGGTTTTGTTCTTATCGCTTACCAATTATTAGGGAAGGGAGATAGATATTTTAATAACCAAGTAAAATAAATACTTTTTTCTCGCTGTACACATATACTCTAAACAACTTTTTCTTATTATAAAAAGTAACATTTTTATTGTAGGAAAATAACCAACAAATAGAGATCAAAAAGAAAATGAATCCTCCATAATCTTACAGTTAACATTTTGGATAACTCTTTCGAGATATTTTTTTCAATGAAGGTATAAATAGATTTAAAGATTAGTATTTTTCTTTACTGTACATTAGATTAGTAAAAAAGAAACAAAAAAGGACTATGTGAAATAAACTGTTCATTGACTATAGTATCCATTTAGAGTGAGTAGAATACAGAGGAACACAGAGAAATTTGACTGAATAAAGTTTCTCAAATTGCCTTCGAAACATTCTTTTCTCCATGGTAAACCTTTCTTTTTTTTTTTTTTGAGGAGACTTATGACATACAATAAAATAATATTTGGGGAGAGAAGACTACACCAGCCTATTGCTACCATGCAGCACAAGTCTTCCAAAGTAAAATTATTTTCATTAGTTAGCATCTTGACAATTTATGTGATGGTTATAGAAAACTAAAAACAAGTCACGCTGGGTATTTGTTGATTGTTATATAATTTGGGAAAAATGATAGAGCAGATTTGGGTGAAAGCAGTGTCAAAAGTAATTTAAGAACTGTTTGCTGAAAAAAGTCAGATGTGTTGTAACACTGTTTTCAAAATCCAAACAGATCACTTTTGGACTCATTTTAAATTAAGAATACAATTCACTTTCAGGCTGATCAGTTTTTCACCCTATCACTTCAAAAGCAAGTGAATCTTTCATGTTACCCAAACCATATTAACAAATGTGTTTTGATAATAAGAAACAGTAAAACATTAAATCATCCTCTATCCTGTCCTAGAAAAATAAGTTTAGTAATAATACACACGAAGGATAAGAAGATACTTGTTATAAGTAAAAATGGAACTAATTTCTGAATAATCAGTTATTCATGCTAATTAAATTCTTATAATAGAAACAAATTTTCAAATACTTCATCTTAAAAAGAGACGGAAAAAACCCTGAAAGTAATGATTTCCAAGTCATGGGTTTGGTCTACAACAACCAGAAGGAAAGGCCCAGGGATAATCAGAGACTTAACACTCCCATCTGTATCTGCCTCACCCAACCACTGCCATTATGTTCTAACTACATTAGCTAAGTCCATTAGTCTTAAAATTATCAAAAGATGTAAGATTGTTTTCATTACCTTGTCAAATGACTGGGCTACATTATTTTGAGTAGAGACCAAGCAATCTTTAAAATGATCATATTTTTTTCCATATAAGTCATTATTGCCAATCTACATGGTAAAATGTATTATAACTGCAGTTTCTTCACCTGAGGTTCAGATTCCTTATCTGTAAATGAGGATTGCACCTATCTGACAGGGTTGTTATAAAAATTATAAATAAAGTATTTAAAGCATCTAACAGTACACGGTATGAAGTAAATGCTCAATAAATGTAAATTAGCTAATTACAGAGAACAAGAACACTGTCGTCAAAATTAATTCATAATGACTACCCATTTTCTTTTACTAATAATAAGACATCCTTTAGTTTTTCCTCAGAAGAAACCAAACACCACATTCTGAAGGGCAATTAATTGTAGGTTTTTTCCACTTATTTATATAACGAATGAGAGCTGCGTACTTAGTCCTTCTTCACAAAATGCACACTATTTTCCCCAGGATAAAATTGTATCAAATGGTTGTCTCATTTCTAGGAAATGACTTCTTGTTTAATTATAGTTAGGCCATTATTTGGCCTAGAAGATGTCATAAATGTCACAAGGGGAAAAATACTTTCTGACATAAGTGTGTCTTTTAACATTTTCTAGCATGTGTTTTTATTAAAGTTCTTGGGAAAATGCTAGTTATTCCTGAAAAATAAAAAGCTGTCAACACATATACAGACAATATATATATAATAAGTATCCTTAATTTTCAGATAATTCCTGACATCTAAACTAAAATAAACACCTTTTTCTAGATACCAACCTGTTTGTGGGTTGATCAGAATACTGCCAGGTGGTATGCCTGCTGCTTCCAAGGGAAGCAACAAGAAGCTAGCACTAGGAGATGCAACTTGCCCATTTAGGCCACCATCAAAGGAAAGAGAACTATGAGTGCTGACAGTTGGATAGATGACAGGTGCGCCATGAGAAGACTGGCTGAGAGCTGTACCTGGAAGAGGCTGCTGGATGTGAGAAAGAGAGCCCGTAGATGACCCTACACTACCAGAAGACTCAGAACCTAGGGGAGGAGTAATGAAAAATATGGATTTAAAAAATCTCATATAAAAACACAGGTTTTAAAAATGTAACAATAAAATTCACATTGCATAACATGCAGTCACCACATAAAAGCATTGGCTATTTTTGACTTGCTGACCAACTTTGCTTACCCCTTCCATAACAAACAAGTTTCATTCTGCAAACTGATCACATAAATTGTCAGAGAAGTCATAGCCAGAGCATGCCAACTAAAGCAAGTTTATAATAACACCAGCCACAGACAGTCACAAAAAGCACATTACCCACATTCCCAAAAGGACAAAATTATGTACATTTTACCTTTTAGATTAACACCTAGGAATATACAGATTATAATTTACCCCCAGGAAAAAGAACTTAGCACAGCAAAATGCCCCAAACCTCTTATATCAGAAACCCCTTATCTATAAGAACACAGAAAGATTAATAGTAGCATCGGTAGTAATAGAAATGATAAATTCTCTATTAAGAGAAACAACGTTCAAGTTTCATTGCAGAATTTCATTTCTCAGTTTATAATCATAGCATGTTCCTATAATGTAAAGTCAACTTTCAAATTTTTATCTTATCAAGGGACAGAGTTAGCATGAAAAATATTCCTAGAACTTATATTAGCATCAGCTTAAAATTTATTTCTCAGAGAACTTAATAAATTTGATAGTTGATTTTTAACTGCTTTCATGCCTGCAATCTATTTCATTTTCTATTACACAGGGAGGTGAAATGTCACTGACTTTCGTATAATGGCTAAAGATGGATAAAGAGACAATGAAAGAAAGGAAAAGATAGAATAATGTATACAGTTAATTAGGTTTTGAATAAGGGAGTTGACTCTAGGATGGAGAATATTTAATGAATAAAATGAACAACTATGATACACTATACAGATTGCCTTGGGTAGGACAGCTTCTATTTTAAGTTGTGCCAAAATGGCTCTTGATAAGAACTATGTAGATTTACCCATGGAATTAATTAAAAATCATTTTTTGCCTATTAAAAAAAGGGTTAAATAATTTGTTTTAATCTCTGAAGACAATACAGATTATACATAGTACATGTTCTTAAAAAGTTTTAATTCAGCAGTGATCATAAGTCTAGGCTAACCCAAATAGGCTAGGACAAAACAGCCATTTCTGACTTTCATGCTTATTTTGGAATAAAAATAAAGATCAATAAGGGTCCTAAAAGATACATGAGCTTCTTTAGTACTGAAGCCAGTTAGTGAAAATGAAAAGAGAAAATGTTATGAGCTGATGTACTCTAAAAGCAAAGAAGCTACGAGAATAAGATTACTGAAATTTCCAGTCATTTATAATAGCCACATCATATTATTTGCCTTTGGTTTTTAAATTCCTTGAACACTCAGCAATTTTATCGTTTTCTGAATGGCAAACAAAGGACTTTATTTAAAAAATGCAATCACGGGGCCGGCCCGGTGGCGCACTGCTACAGTGCGCCGCTTGAGAGCGCGGAGGCGCTCCCACCAAGGGTTCGGATCCCACATACAGACCGGTTCCTGCTCACTGGCTGAGCGAGGTGTGGGCGCAACTCGTATAACTTCGTATAATGTATGCTATACGAAGTTATTACGATTGTTATTCTGAATGAGGTACTAATATTGATGGGCAAAGACTACCAAACTGTGTAAATTCTGTTCACGCTAAAATATGAAATTGGTTGGTTTCAGTGTTTTTGGCTTTTGAATAACATTCTGTAAACGATGCCATGAAGCATCAGACAACTCCAGTAGTTATGAGACTCCAGTAGCGCTTGCTGTGCATGGCTCTGATTCTTTATTGCAAACTATAATTTCAAGAATGCTAAATACATTGCATGCCATAAGCCTTTTGGATTGCTCATTAGTGAATTGTAATTTCACACTTCATTTAAAATATTCTTAAACATTCTCTCACAGTAAAAGGTTTCACACAGTAATTAAAAGACCCAGTTAACAAACGGTCCCAGTCCGGGACGGGCGCGACACCGAGGGTTGCGATCCGGTGCCGGACACGAAAAAAGAAAAAAAAAAAAAAATGCAATCACTAATTGATAGAATTAGCTGAAAATGCAATCAGTGTTAAATAATCCTAGGTAAGAAACTGTGCTTTCCAACTCTAAATAAGCAATGAAAAAATTCCAATCACCTCTGGGCACTTGAACAAGAGATGACATTTCATTGAACCTACCTACTTAAGTTTATGTCACAAATTAGAAGAATGTTTATTTTAATTGATGTTTGTAAGTAAATCTCTCTCCAGGACAGAGAACAAATTCTAATGTCAATAAACATACTACCCCTTACGTACTTTGGAGCTGGTGAGTGCACTGCTGGTAGTAATGTTACATTTTAGGATAATTAGAAGCCATATGATATATAGCTAAGAAAACGTTAGAAAAACTTATATTTTGACCACACAATTCTAGGTAAATATTTATACCTGTTTTTGAAAGCCTGCCTATGCTTTTGCTGCTTCCAGAACTATCACCTCTCGTCAGGACTGAGATTCCACTGAAGCTGCTGGCTTTGGTGACAGCAGGCTTCAAGTTTCGAAGAGAGCTGTCTGAATCTGTGCTGCTCCAAGGTCGTGGTTCCGAGTACTTCAACTCATTCTCAGTGCTGCTTTGATGGCTATTTGTTGATCTCCCTGAAGTGTCTTTATTAACTCTGTAATTTAGAAATAAAATTTTGAAAAGATAATGCAGGGTAGGGGAGAAAGAGTAAAGAAAAAAATGCTTTAATTTGTCAATACTGTATTGAAAACATGTTTCGAATACCTAAATATCTGGCGCCTCTGCTGTGTACTACTAGCATCCTCATCTTGGATTCTGTTGGCATTTTAATAAGACATTTTTATTTTTATTAGCATCAGTCAGACAGTTACCAAAACAGATGTTAAAAATTCCCTCACCTTTTGTCAATAATATAATTCTCTTGGGAACACAGGGACTAGAAAGAAAGAATAGATACAAAAGTTGAGCTTTTGTCAAATATATAATGCCATCTGTAAACCAATGATGACAACAGAAAACATATGTAATAATATTTTAAAAGTACCCCCCCCAAAAGCAAAATGGTGATAAGGATAAACAAATAAATGATAAAAGAATTTTTCTTCTGGCTTGAAGACACCATGCTTACTTTTCATAGATCTCTCTCTTGAAGTCACTCAATTTGTGGTCCAAATTAATTTGGAATTGAAATATTCTCTTCTAAACAAATGAACCCATTTTCATTATCATATATTCAAGGTATATACCACTCTTTAGATTCCACCTCATTCACATGACAAATATTTTATTGCCAGTGCCTTGGCTATGGATATAGCAGTGAACAAGCAGCTATGCCTTAATGATGCTTACAGTAGAACTCCTCTGGTACTGTTAAACTAGGTCAGGTAATGATCATTTTTGTTTGTATTATTACAACAGTCTTCTACTGTAACTAGTTTCCAGCTATCGGTTTTTGCCTTTTTCACCCATTTTATATAACAAGTGCCAGAGCAATCTCTCTAAAATGTCAAGTTGATCATATCTTCCCTCCTGAATGGCTCCCTGATATTTTAGCACAGGAGTTAGCAAAATATGACCAAGCACCTAATTCTGCAAACAAAGTTTTACTGGAACACAGCCATGACCATTCATTTAAGTACTGTCTATGGATGCTTTCACACTAAAGTCAGATTTGAATAGTTGTGATGAAGACTATATGGCTCAAAAAGCCTAAAATATTTATTATCTGGCACTTACAGAAAATGTTTCCTAACCAAAAAAAGCCAAAAGTCCAACCATCTTAACAAACTTTCATGACCAAGTCATCTGGTTCTTGATTATTTCCCCAATCTAAACTTTCCTCACTTCCTACAACACCTGGGCTACTCTGAATCTTTCAATTCCTCACATGTGTCAAGTTCTCCCTTATATCTGGGCCTCTGCAAATTTTGAGCTTCTACTTGGAACTCTTCACTCCTGTATGTCTCCTCTTGGAAGCTAACTCTCCCATCCTCTCCAAACTTCTGGTTTATGGTGCTTCTCTGCCATGTCCCATCGTTTATGGTACTTCCCTGCTATGTTCCCTATTATATCTTACGTCTCTATACAAACCACACACCATCTTGTAATTACTTGACAACTTACTAAGGGCAGAGACTTCATGTAATAAACTAGAGAGAGAGAAATACATCTAGTGTAGTATCTAAGTTCATCAGACTTGGATTGATCCCAACTCTGCCATTTTCTAGCTGTGTGATCCCTGGCCATTTTGCTTTGCCTCCTGGAGCCCCAGTTTCCTTATCTGGAAAATAAAAATAATGATATTATCTACCATATAGGGTTGTTTTGGGATAAATTATTATAACTATCCACAGATATGTTCTCCAGTGCCCAGCATAACACTTACTACAGGTACTCAATAAAATTTATTGAATAAACACTATAAATTATTAATGATGGTCTGAAATCTAATGTTATTTAATCTTTGTTTTTAAACACAGAGGAAATTTCTGTGGCAGTGTTAACACACATTACATAAATTCATATATCCATGAATAGTACCTAGAACTGCAAAGAACAGATGTGTAATGGATATTGGGAAAAACTGATTCTCTTCTGGCATATATGCGTATAATAATTAGCCATTTATAAGAGCTCTATCATATAATCACTTATAAAGTGGAAAACAAATATTAATCTAAAAAAATCAATTAGATTATTTTTGGGGGGCACAGCTGGCTCGTATGGGGATCTGAACCCTTGACCTCAGTGTTATAACATAGAGCTTTAACAAACTGAGCTAATTGGCCGGCCCTTATTCGCCTCTTTATTTTAAAAGAGCAAACATGTTATTTATTCAAGAAAATCCACTAACAAGTAGGGTTTACAGTATAGGATTTTGTAGACAATGACTAATGTTCTAAAAATCTCAAGTCTGTCAGAAATCTGGAGAAAAAAAATTACACAAACTATATATTCAGTCCAATATTCTTTTGATGACTCTTGTAGTCTATATGCTTCCAGTTTTTGTTTTTGTTTTTTTTTAAAGATGACTAGTAAGGGGATCTTAACCCTTGACTTGGTGTTGTCAGCACCACGCTCTCCCAAGTGAGCCACGGCCGGCCCTTATATGCTTCCAGTTTTTGTTTTTGTTTTTTTTTAAAGATGACTAGTAAGGGGATCTTAACCCTTGACTTGGTGTTGTCAGCACCACGCTCTCCCAAGTGAGCCACGGCCGGCCCTTATATGCTTCCAGTTTTTGTAAAATTTTACATAGCTGTGGAAATGGAGGATTTTGTAAACTATCAAATTATTAACACAAACAAGACAAATCTCAATATTTCTAAAAGGTGACCTTATATGCATGTAACAAATGCTGTTAAAAATGAATGTGATCAATAGATTAAAGGGGAACTGAGGCCCTTTACATAGCTGTGGAAATGGAGGATTTTGTAAACTATCAAATTATTAACACAAACAAGACAGATCTCAATATTTCTAAAAGGTGACCTTATATGCATGTAACAAATGCTGTTAAAAATGAATGTGATCAATAGATTAAAGGGGAACTGAGGCCGTACAATGCAATCAGAATATGTTTTAACATGAAGACCTAAATATAAGTTAGTACATACATCTTGGGAAAATATTCGGTCTCTAGCTCTCTGGTACTCTTCTTCCCTTTCTTCTATAGATTTGCTTCTCCTGTCATCTTTCAAACGTATTCTCATCTAAAGAAAACAAAACAATTAATTTTTGGGAAAAAGAACTACTGGTATAATAAGTCTTGTACCTATAAAAATATTATAATTGTTGTAGGTTACCTGGTTATCATCTTTGTCAAAGCTGGAGTTATCTCTCTTGAGGATGTATCGTTTCTGAAAGTCTTCACCTTTATCATCTTTAATATGTTCATTAAATTTCTGATCAGGTCTAAAAAAAAATGCACAATATTTACAGAAAAGTTAAACATTTTATGAAAAGCAATAAAAGTAATAAAAGTTACCACTTATTAATGCCATAAACAGATGTTATCACGTTTAGTCCTCACAATAATCTCACGATAAAATACTGACTATCTCATGTTTTATAGTTGAGAGGCCACATCAAATACAGCGTGGGCTCTGGAGTTAAACTGCTTGGGTTCAAATACTGAGCTTTACCACTTTAGTTACTTTAGCACTTGTGTAAGTTACTTAACCTTTCTATTCCCCAGTTTCCTCATTCGTAAAATGAAAACTACAGTGTACCCACTTCATAGGGTTGTTCTGAAGACGAAATGAATTAATATGTGAACAGCACTTAAAACAGTAAACACTCAGTAGAAGTTTGTGGTTATAATATTACCGAGAAAACAGGTTCAAATGGCATAAGAAACTGTGCAAGGTCAAAGGGCAAGTACATGACTGAGCCATAGTTGCAGCCCAGGTTTGTCAGACCCAAAGCTTGTATATTCTCTTCGTGTTGCCTCCTTTAAGTCTATGATAAAATTCTGGGACAAACGTATCTTATATGTTACACTCCTATAGTACCTAGGTTGGTGTTATATAATTGAAAGTAATCAAATATTTTGTGGTTGAATTAACTAAAAATTTAGAGACTAGATCAAATGCACCCAAGTTACCAAGAATGCTTAATTACAGCAGGGCACAGCTTTGTTTTACATTAACTGAAACAGGTTAGAAAAGAGCAACTCTCTTTTAGAGGTTGAAGTTGTAACCTAAAGTAATGATTACGAAATCTTAACAATATATTTCATAAAGGATTGGTCTTTCCTTTATGGAAATGCTGCAAGTTCCACTGAGATCTAGAAGACAAGACTCGAGGTTGTGGCCCTGGGAAAATCATAATTATATAAAATTTCACCGCCCAAAATATACTCTCAGCTCCAACAAATTAATCCAATGAACTTAATAACTTAATAGCATTCTATTATAAAACTGGAATTACTCTTTTGAAATATATGCTATATAAACATATATTTAATGGCTATAATCTAATAGAACCCCTACCAAAGTTTTTTTACATATAGTTCAAATATGTCTTATACGAGTATAGTCACATAACGTGAATACCCTAAGTAAAGTCTGAATCCAAATAAACCCAAGTAATGACATTTTCAGCAAACTAAGACTAGATATTTCATTATATATAGGTCCAAAGCAACACTTCTGAGTATTTGTTTTAAACTGGTGAATTTCTAATAAAGTACTGTAACTACCTCCTGTCAAATTATGCAAAAGGAGACTTAAAAATGAGAATTATCTGAGCAAACTAAAGAAATATCTATTGTAAAATACTTGTAGACTTAGATGAGTAAAATAGAGAACAGATATCCACATAAAGCTATATACAAAAGCAAAGGAAAAAAATAAGAGTAAAAATAGCTTCCTGACCAAAATGATGAGAAAAAGTCAGCTTTCCTTAGGGGCTTGGAAGATTGTCTATTTAGTTCCGACAATGGCAGTATGTTATTTTTGTCACATGATCGCCCCATTTACTTACATCATCTATTTTTGTAGGTATTTAAAGTCACAGTTTCTTATTCAAGAGTTTGTACTTGGGTTAAAGATTGCTATTCCAAAGTGAACTACAAGGTTTAACCAAGGGCCTGGCAACTTTTCTAAGAGCAGCTGGATTCCCACACTGTAAACAGCATTGGCAGGCATTTCAGCTAACCTTAAGACTGTCTTACCTCTTTCTTTTATAGATGCCTGAATTTACTGCCCTGCAATCGCCAACTTCCCGCTCCATTGAGACACCCCAGTGGACACTGGGTTGTTGACATCCACAACACCACTGGTTCAAGGCTGGAGCGGGTAGTCTCCCTATGAGGAAAAGGTAAGTTTGTTTTTATTCAATATGGAGCAGATCTCTAAGGTTTTCTGATTTACAACCTTCTTTATATCCCAGAAGATATAAAATAAGAATACAGTGTAACTTCAATGATCTGAAATGTCTAGTTATAATTACATTATTGACCCTTACTTCTTTAAGTACATCATAAACATGTTTGCTTAGCTAAAATTTTGATTACCTTGATAAAGAGAACCCTAAATCTTTCTGACGTCATTCATAGAATTCAAATAACTGAGGTTACACTGTATTGAAAACCTTAGAGAGTCACCAGTCGAAATGTTAGTCAAAATGCCCGCTAATGTACTTGTGCTTGGGTATCCAGCAGCTCTGAGTAATGTTGAAAGGTATTGGCTAAACGAATTAGTTTTATTCATCTTTAATTCAGCTCATAGCTTAATGGTTACTATCCTACTTTAGCCATGACATAACTATTTGGGAAAAGACAAATTGATAAGGATACTTTAAAAAGACTAAGGGACAAGCAGATGAAAATTGAATAAGATTGACATTTTCAGGTAACATTTAATCCCTAAGGAAACAGAGTATCCTTTTCCAAGACATCTACCTTTGTTAGTTTTATTTTAGTTGTAGGAACAATCATTTAAATATATCTATGTAGCTGACAAAGACTATTTGAAATGGAAGAAAACCAACATAATTCCAGCAAGCAATATGGCAGCTATAATGGTAAAGGCCACTACAACAGAAGGGACATAGATGAATTAAATATAACTATGCAAACTGAATGGTTCATAGACAAGGCCCTGAGCAAAGTCTAGTTTCAGGATAGGCAGAAAAATAAATAACTCAAAAGCATTAACTTATGACATCTGAAGTTGACTGCTGTTCACTACGACACATCTGTTGCTGCCACAAATGAACTTGATATGGAAAATCTTTTTGATAGGTAGATCACCACCAAAGTACCAAAGTATAAACTGTAACTGAACTCAAATAGATGCTTCAGGATTAGCCTTACAAACACGTAGAAAAGGTGCTGTGTACCTGTTATAACTTGGATGCCTCTGCGCTGGGCCTCTTGCTCCCAAATATCAGTACTGATGATTTACTTCACCAGCACTATATGCAATTACTTTTTTAAAGCAAAAGCCTCCTCCTAACCCTTTAAAATTTTTCCTCAGTAAATTATACATGATGCAGAAAGGGGATACTGAATTATGGATGATACTGTATTAACCAATAGTCCCACCTTCTTGAGATTTGTGAGAGAAAAGGAGCAAAAACAGGCTTCAGAAAGGATGGTAAATTGATAGATGATTAATTAAAGGTCAGGGTGAAAAGACAAGTTCTGCCTATTATTATTTATTTAATTTTTACAAATCGCCTGAGGCTATAATTTAAATTACATTAATTAAAAAAAAAATCCCTAAGAGAGTCATTGTCAAATATCACTGATATTTTGCCAAGTTTTCTTTCTTTCTTTTTTTTACCATGCGCCCCAGTCCTCATTCATCTGCTTTACGAGTTCAGACTGGTACATTTTGTTCCTAGTGAACTAAATGTACTTTTTGGTCCTATCACAGAAGGTTATCATGAAAAGATGATAAAACACGTGGAAAATTTCAAATGAAAGGTTCTGTGGGAAGATAAAGTATTATTACATAGATACATGACACGTACCCACATCTCTTGACACTTACATTCTTGTATTGCTAGTTTTGTTTACTATGACAGACTTCCCACTCTGATCAACATTATGGTCTAATCCAAAATAAGCAGCTACTCTGTGTAATAGCATCCTATGGTAAGATGTCATTGGGGGGAATTTTTTACGTGGAGACCTAGAAGTAAAAAAAAAAAACAACTTAGTAAGTCAAGGAAAACTGTGATGACAATTTGTTTACTTGTTAAATGTCAGGACTTACTCATTATTACCAATGAAATCTAAAATTTCTTGTTCCAATTTCAGCAGCATCATTCTGTCCCTGTAACAAAGTATGAAGACTCTTATATATAGAACTTATCACAAATGTCAACAGGCTATGAATCTACACAGCTTTTTTCCCCTAAAAATTACACATTCAGAACTATCATAAGCTTGGTGCTGGAATATTTATGTACTTTCTGAAAAAGTAAGGTTTTAAAAGAATAAAAGATGATTTTTTTCCAGTTTAACTTTTTATTATGAAAATTTTCACACATACACAAATGCAGAGGGAATAGTGTAATAAACCTTGATGTACCCATAACCCAACTTCAACAATTATCAACATGTGGCCATTCTTCAATGCATTTTGAACTGCTAAGCATCACTACTTGAGTTTACTCTGTAAATAAATAGATAATAAGAACATACTAGTTTTTACTTCTTCGTTCTGGGACAAAACAGACATCCTTAGTTAGGCTCATGACTTTGTTATCATGCTGAACTCCATAGATATAGTACTCTAAAGAACATGTAATGCCAGTTACAACAAGAATACTCCTATGGGAATCCAACGTTAGTACAGAGATGGGACTATGGTAGAGAAGTATGAACTACATTACTAACTACCACAGAAGAGGAGAACTTTTCAACTTGTTCTGTAAATTGCTATTACATATACTTAAGGCTTTAGATAATTTTCCCATAAAAATCAAAGTAAACCAAAGACCTCCAACATATAAAATAAATAAGGACTCTAGAGAGTACCTGTATGTGCTCCTTTGATCACTAGGGTCCTACTTAGTGCACTTAGGCTGTAACAAATTAATGGTACTACTCCCCAAAGGCCATCCTTGCTCACACACCAAGAACATGACTCCAGAGTTTTCCTGTGCTCACTGGAAATTTCACGTGCATGTGAAAAAAAAACATAACTCACAGAACCTTAAAGCTAGAATCAGATCATTCAGTCTGTCTTCTGAATTTCACAGATCAATAAAATGAGGCCAAGAGGTTAATAATTCCTTAAAATAAACACTGCAGAGTAGACTCTTCTCACGTTTTAATAGAGGAGTTGCTAGCTCCTTAGGTAACCTGGAAGTCTATACGTCAGCCCCAAGTTTGATACTCCCTCCACATTGCAAAATAAGTCTCATAAAACTGGGTCATTCCGGGATGAGCCCGTGGCGCACTCGGGAGAGTGCGGCGCTGGGAGCACAGCAGCGCTCCCGCAGCGGGTTCGGATCCTATATAGGGATGACCGGTGCGCTCACAGCGCTCACTGGCTGAGCGCGGTGCGGCCGGTCTCAAAAAGGACAAAACCCCCCCCCCAAAAACTGGGTCATTCCTTTTTCCAATTCCAATTGGAAATGAACTGAAATTAAATGAACTGAATTTTCTAATTCATTCACGGAAAAACATTTAACATATATTTTTATATTAGTTTTTAAAAAAAAATCAAGTGAAAAACATGCCCACATGATGATTTCAAACCCAAAACTGAAGAAAGGATTATTTTTCTTTTTTCCCCCTTTTTGTCTCTTTTTTACTGACCGGTAACGGGATCACAACCATTGGTGTCGCGCCCGTACTGGGGACCGGCAACGGGATCGCAACCCTCGGTGTTGTGCCCGCACCGCGCTCAGCCAGTGAACGGGAACCGGTCTCCACACGGGATCCGAACCCTTGGCAGGAGCGCCGCCGCGCTCCCAAGCGGCGCACTCTCCAGTGCGCCACTGGGTTGGCCCAGAAAGGATTACATTTTAACACAAATTCTAGCAACATGAAATTCTGTCCCCAAACCTGGTTCTCCTTTACTATTCCCCATCTCAGTAAATGGCATCACCTTCCACCCAGTACAGCTGTCCCTCGGTATCTTCAGTGTACTGATTCCAGGACCACTCCCCATGCTCACACCTGGCAGATACCAAAATCCAAGGATGCTCAGTGCCTGATATAAAATGGCATACGTAGTATTCGCATGTAACCTACATACACCCTCCGGTACACTTAAAATCATCTCTACATTACTTATAATACCTAATACAATGTAAATGTTATGTAAATAGCTGTTATACTGTAGTTTTTTATTTGTATTATTTACTGTTGTACTGTTATTTATGTGGGGTTTTTTGGCGAATATTTTCGCTCTGTGGTTAGTTGAATCTATGGATGCAGAACATGTGGATATGGAGGGTCAACTGTATTGAGTATATCTTAGAAGCATGAGAATTTTAGGCTTGTTACCATCCTTTTTCTAATCTTCCAACCCAGTTAATTATTACAGCAAATTTTATCTACCTTCTATCTATTTTTCCACTGTCACAACCCTGTATCCAAGCAGTCAGGATCTCTGACTTGACAGCTGTAACAGTATAATAATGTCTCTCTATATCTTCCCCCTGTTCCCTCCTAATCTCTTCTACATGAAGCATGCATAATGATCTATTGAGAACATATATGTGACCACACTCCATTCCCTTGGTTAAGTCTGTCATGGTTTTCCCACTGCTCTTACAATTGAACATCTATAATGTGGCCTACAAGGCAGGCATGAGCTATTCTTCACCCACCTCTCCAACTTCAGCTCCTGACCCTAACTCACAAAACTCTTATCATCCTGGCTTATTTCTGTGCTTAACAAACTCCTTCCTTTCTCATGTTCCTTGAACATGCTATTTCCTTTGCCTAGAACATCCTTTGCCTAGAACACCCTCCTATACTCTTTGTTAGAGCCCTTTCTTTCATACTTTTTTTTTTTTTTTTTCCTTTTTTTGTCTTTTTCCGTGTCCGGCAACGGATCGCAACCCTCAGTGTCGCCCCCGTACCGGACCGGGACCAGCAACGGGATCGCAACCCTCGGTGTTGCCCCCGCGCCTCGCTCAGCCAGTGAGCGGGAACCGGTCTGTATGTGGGATCCGAACCCTCGGTGGGAGCACCGCCGCGCCTCCCAAGCGGCGCACTATAGCAGTGCGCCACCAGGCCGGCCCCTTTCATACTTTTTAATGTCATTTATCACAATTATCATTATATAGTTATTTTGACTATTTGTATATAGAGGAGCTCAACAAATATATCTTGCATGGAATAAATTTTAAAAAATTATTTCATCCAGAAGGTCTTTTAATTCTTTTTTTTCCCTTAAATTTTTGGGAGAGGGTAGGGAGCTTTTACTTCATAAGGTTATTTACTTAAGTATAAGACTGATCCTCTTTTCATCTAAGCTTTTGGGGTCAATTTATCTTGAGGTGATATAATTTTCACTAACTTTTATGATATATTTTACATACCATTTTATTGTAAAAAAAAAAAAACAGAATTTTGGGGCAGGCAATTTATTCGTAGTTCACAAAACAGCGCATTTAAATTGGTTTTCTGTGTTTGAGTTAAATAACAGGTATAAGATATTTCAAATGTTCTTCAGTGAATGTGCTGCCATTGAAATACAACAAACAAAATAATTTGTTGAACTTTCAAAAGGAGAGGACAGAATTGAGGCTACTAGAAGTGGGAAAAGGGGAGGGGGAAAGGAGTAAAAAGGAAATTGGTGAAGGGCCATAAAAAATGATTACAATGTGTAATGTTGAATATACTAATTATCATTGGAGAAAAAAATTTTAAAAAAATCCTGCTTAAAAAACAAAACAAACTTTATCAAATTTGTGTATTAAAAAGCCTCAACTAGATCAGTCTATTTAGAAGTCCCAATTGGAAAATATTCTCCAAAGTTTTTATATACCAGAGGCTATTGCTTACATTCCTAACATATCTGAAAAAATATGCATTTGTTTAATATTTGCTTTTAATTCATTTGAGTGACAAACATTGAATATTTATTATATGAAGTTAATTCTTAGTAAAAGAACTCTAATATATATCATTGTATGTACAGGAAATAAAATTTTAATTATAACTATTAAAAAAAGTTTTTCTATTGTATATAAAATCTAGCTAGCCAGTCAGTTCAGTTGGTTAGAGTGCAGTGTTACAACACCAAGGTCAAGGGTTTGGATCCCCTTAGCCCTCCACAAAAAAAAAAAAAAAAAAAAAAAAAAAAAAAAAAAAAATTAAAAAATTT
>NW_007726209.1:965619-972963 GCF_000696425.1 Galeopterus variegatus | reverse complement strand
GGGTTTGGACCCCCTTACCCCCCCCAAAAAAAAAAAAAAAAAAAAAAAAAAAAAGAAAAGAAAATCTAACAATTTTACTAGCCATCAATACAAATTCAGGCCTTTCCCCCTTTAATATGTAGATCTATGGATTGCAGAGGATTTTCTATTACTATCTAGACCACTTATATATTCAAACTAAGCTCCAATGCCTTTAGTAGAACTTATTAGAAAAAAAGAGTGGTAACTTTCCTAAGGTCTTAAGATTTACACCTCCTGCCTTTTAGCCACTGTAGCCTTGTCCAAGCCTCCAAATTTTCAAATCTGTAATTGACGTTAGGTATTTTGGTAATGTCATAAATTAAAAGTTAATAATTCTTTATAGGAGTACATATAGGATTTGAACTAAAAGGTTCACAAATTACTTTTCTTAAGACATATTAATGTTTAGCATGTGGACCAAAATCATCTAAAAGCAGGTACACTGAAATTACTATCATATAACCTTTAAAATGAACCAATACATACTATTATTGAAGAAATAACAAAAAGGATCTAAATCAAACTGATCAATAAACTACTACTTACAGTTAAAATGAAAGGGCAACAATCTTTTAGTTATGAGTTTTCTAATCATATCAGAATTAATTTTAGAGAAAGTGCATGCAGTTGGCATACCAGCGGCAAATAAAAAGGCAGTAAACAATAATGCTTCTATCTGACCATCCCCACCCAATGTTTCATATACCCTTGGTCAAATCTCTGTAACAGACAAGAAATAAACTGACGTGAACATTACCTTCAATAAAAGCAATTTTTAGAAGATACTTCAAACACAGAACAATTACATGATGTTACTCAGAACAAAACAAATTAGTTTAAAAATATCCATTCTCAGGATTAATCCATGGGGTTGCTCCCACATTATATAGTTATGTGTATTACACGTATTTCTTTTCTACTTATGAAATTTATACAACATGACTATAAAATCAACATAAAAATATGTATAAAATTATGTCAATGAGTGTAATCTCTACAAGAACATCTTCAGGTATTTAATGTTAATTTGAAGTTAAGCCTACTTTTAGACTAAGAACAAGATAAAGAAGATATAATGATCTGAAGAAAAATTCTGAAATGAAAATAATCCAGAAAGGGAAGGTTGACTACATTCTAATATCACTAAAAACAAATGTTTAACATCTAATAGAATTCTCCAGGCAATATTCAATCCTGAATGCTTTAGTGAAAATTTGCCATACTGATTACAAATTGTGTGCCAAGTCTGACAATTAGCTGTGTGCGTCACTGACAGAATACTGAGCTGTTTATTAAGCAAATCTTATCTCGCAAAATTTAACATAAGCTTCAAATACCTAAACCCACACTGACAGTAGTAAAAACTTATACATTAGCCATTACATGAATTATTCACCTGTATATTTATTCAAATAAAAATGCATACACAAAAGGAATAAAGTACTACAATATGAATGAATCTTTTTTTTTTTTTGGCAGCTGGCCAGATGGGGTTCCAAACCCTTGACCTTGATGTTATCAGCACCATGCTCTTCCAAGTGAACTAACCATCCAGCTCATGGATGAATCTTGAAAACATTATGTTAGTGAATAAAAGCCAATCACAAAAGACCACACATTATATAATTTCATTCATGTGAGATTTCCAGAACAGGGAAATCTATAAAAACAGAAAACAGACTGGGGATAATCTATTATTAGATTATTATTAGGGCTGGGGATAATCTATTGTTATGATTATGATTGTTACTAACATGGATATAGCTAAAGGGCAGGAGTTTCTTTCTGGGGTGATGAAAAAGTTCTAAAGCTGACTACGGCAACAGTTCTAGAATGCTATCTTGTTTTACTCATACTTGCTACATGTTTTCTAACTTCCCACTTATTCCTCAACCCATTGATTTCTGGTTTCCACTATCCTACCCAAATGAAGTGACTTGTTAAAGCAGCTAAAAACTTCCTAATTTCTCAACCTAATGGATTGTTTTTGGTACTTCTATTTTCATCTTCCTTTGTTATTTCACCTTTGTTATTTTATTTTCATCTCCCTTTGTTATTTTATCTTCAATGAAACTATCCCCCTTTAGTTGACTTCTAGGACAAACGTTCTTATGATTCTTCTACTACTTTTAGAACTCAAGTCTTTCCCTTCTCATCTACCTTATACATCTGTCTTTCCACAGAATTTTGTCCTTGTCATTTATTTCACCTATTTGGACAATCCCATCCATAATAAGCTTCATCTCCACTGATGACTCCAGAATCTGTAACTCCAGCTTGGCTTATTCACTTGAAAACAGACTCTTTTAACTGCCCATAGATCTCATCTCCTGGCTCTCTGTTGGGCACCTCAAACTATACTTGTAACAGAGCATATACTATTCCGTTCACACTTGCCCTTTACTTACTTTCTCAGTTAGTGGGACTAGCTGTCAGCCCAGCCAGAAACATAACGGCCATTCTGTTCTACTTTACTATCCCATTACCCTTCCACATACAAATGATCATCAAGTCCTGATGTGGTACTTCCTAAATATCTTTCAAATATGTCCTTTCCTCATTATGCTTCTCTATGGTCTCCTAACCACCTTCCCTGCTCAGGGTCCTCTCTCCCACAGTAATCTTTCTAAAACACAAATTTGACTATGGCATTCGCCTATTTAAAATCCTGTAATTACTCCTCAACTAAGCATGTCATACTCAAGTCTTTCTCAACTGGTACACTATTGGCATTTCAAGTAAGACGATTTTTCATTGTTCACTGCTGTCTTATAGGTCTTTTTAGCATCCCTGGCTTCCGAGTAGCACTCAACACTCAATGAGACAACAAAAAGGTCCCTGTATGCGCTGGCCAGTTAGCTCGGTTGGTTAGAGCCCAGTCTTGTGATACCAAGGTCAAGAGTTAAGTTCCCCACACCAGGCAGCTGCCAAAAAAAAAAAAAAAAGAAAAGAAAAGAAAAGAAACAAACACCTGTGTATATTTCCTCAGTGCTTCAGGGTGTTTGTAGTACCCTAGGTTGAGGAAAACTGGATATGATCTGTGATTCATACCTCACCAACATCTTATCCCTATCACTTTCTAGAATCACATGCCACATGTCTCCCTGCAGGAGCCAGAGGATACAATCTTGTCTTTCCTTGGATATAGTGCTTCCTCTCTCACACTACTGTGCCTTAGCAATGCTGTTGTCTGTATCTGGAATGCCCTTCCCATTGCTTCTCTCTGTGGACAACTCCCATTTAAAGCACTATGAATATAAGACATAGCTCAGGCATTACCTTTTCAGTGAAGTCTTCCTATATCCTTTCAAGCAGAGGTTGGAACCTCCCTCTTTGGTATTTATAGCACCTTGAAAAACCTGAAGGTTCTGTTTTAATTATTTATCATGTCTTTTTCTAGCACAAAGATGGCAAATAGTTTGGGGGCAGAGAATATACTTTATTCATGTTTATATCTACAATGTTTTACACAATGTTTGGCATATGGTAGATGCTCAATAAATGCCTGTACAACAGACTAATGAAATCATTTATCTGTAGTGACAACCGAGGAATAAACTTGATCTGGAAAAAAAAAAGGCATGCAGTGTTACCTATCTTCTCTCTCACTCCATACCTATAATCCTTCAGCTCCCATTTGCATGGAGACCACTTTTCATTTTGGTGGTTCTCACTTTGGGGTTGATAATAAATGCAAAACAGAAAATTAAGAAGGTTCCGAATACAATAAATCCTGAATAAAGACAAAGGTTATCTTGAAGCAAGACTGGACATAAAATAAGCATCAGTGAGACTAAATCAGAGAGAATTGTTCATGTTATTGTCCATGTGCCTATACCTAGTGACACTGTTTTATTTTTATTTCAATATATGTCAAATAACTACCACCCTGGGAAGCTAACATCTAGAAGAGGGGTTCTTACGCTTGATCTCTTTTACCCCATGAAAGTGTCAAGACAGATACTTTGTGGATAGCCTTTTTCTGGGGAGAATGCAAAGGGGTTGATGACCTGCCAAAACAGTAAAAAGTATTCACCTAGCACTCTAGCAAAACAAAGGATCTCACAATTAGTTAAAGTACTGACTTCAAAAAGTACCTTAAAAAGCTTTGGTTGAAGATTTATAAACTTAGCAAGAAGAAACTGTTTTCAATAAAGTTCAAAACCATATTATAAATGAATACAGTAAATTCTTATTTGGTTGAGTGCATTATGGTGAGGAATATGTTTTTTCTTTTTTCTCATGATTAATGATATCTCTCTATCTCAACTAAGAGCCAAATAACATGACTCAAATAACACAATTAAAAAATAAAAAAGAGCCTAAATATTTTGGTGATTCTGTACTTCCCAAAATTCCTACTGAGAATATGAATTATTTTTACATCATGGTGACATGAATAATACAAAAAGATACTCAGACATGTGCATATAGTAGACTAACAACATCTCAGCCCTAAGAAACTAAAATGTTTTTGGTGTACTTCAAATATATCCACAATCTTATTCTCATATTGTAAGTCAATAATGAAAACATATACAAGAAAATTACGGTATTCTAGAAGCAAGGTTAACCTTATAAATTTAATTTTTACCTGGGATTGTTTTTTAATGTATTTACTAAAAATTCATGTAGATCTATGCCAGTTGAATCAGTGTATTCTTGACTGGAATCTAAAAAACAACAACAGAAACAACCAGTATAAAGTTGTTTGAAAACAAATCTCTTTCCCCTTTATATATGACGTATATCTTAAATAAAACAAGATACCCCACAGTGCAAAAAAACTGACAATAGGAAGAGGGAATTTATGATGAATGCAGATGACCACAATTTTTCTCCTCCCATATAATGTGTGTGGCATGGCTTTATATAACTGCATGTTTATGCACATTCTTAAAAAAAATTAATCTCTCACATGTGCCAGTTTTATTTACTATGAATTCTTTAAAGATCTTTTATATATACACGACATTCTCATTTTTAAAAATGCCTCCTTAGGTGAAAAACTCATATGATTTATTTTTATATTTTTTAAATTAATTAATTAATTAATTTTTTTGTCCTTTTTGAGACCGGCCACACCTCGCTCAGCCAGTGAGCGCTGTGAGCGCACTGGCCATCCCTATATAGGATCCGAACCCGCGGCGGGAGCACTGCTGTGCTCCCAGCGCTGCACTCTCCCAAGTGCGCCACGGGCTCGGCCCAAAAAACTCATATGATTTAGGTAATTACCTACATTCGTAGCAAATTAAGATAGTTTAGTTCAGATATGAAAGTAAGTAGAGACAGCAATCTGGAGGCAGATAGGAATTTTAGTTCTGAAAGAATAATTTACTTTAGGTTTTTATCAAGTCTATTGCCAAAGGCTTGCTTTCAAAAAATTTTCCAAATATTCATTTTTGTTTATTCCCCTTAAATGTAAGATCCTTATGCTGTTTACAACACTGGTCAACATAAAAAAGCACTTTTATTAAACTGCAATGGTAGATCATAGTAAAACTTATCATGAAAAATAAACACTCTGGGTTTCCAAGGATATTCCTATTGGATACCAAATATTACGGCATCGGCTCTTTGTATCATATGGAATTAAACAGTAGTAATATTTTTTGTGGAATCAATGTACAAATTATAATAATCCCAGTGTCCAATATGAGAGACAGAGACAGGCTAGTAAGATCAAGATGGCCATCTTTCTCAGTGACTCTGGTATGTGCTGCAATTTTTGGCTGAAGCATCTTATTGATGTACAGAACCATTATACCATTTTGCCCAGATGAGTACTATCTCATCCATCTCTCCAGTCTGTTTTGTGTCGTTTTTAATATAGCTATACTACATATAATTATTTGAGGGGTAAAGAATGGAATTACTGACAGTGAAACTAAAATTTTGTTTAAAAATCAAAAATAAGGGGCCGGCCTGGTGGCACACTGGATAGTGCGCTGCTTGGGAAGCAAGGCGGCGCTCCCGCCCGAGGGTTCGGATCCCACATGCAGACCGGTTCCCGCTCACTGGCTGAGCGAGGCGCGGGGGCAACACCGAGGGTTGCGATCCCGTTGCCGGTCCCGGTCCGGTACGGGGGCGACACTGAGGGTTGCGATCCGTTGCCGGACACGGAAAAAGACAAAAAAAAAAAAAATCAAAAATAAATTGCAGGGCCAAACCTGTGGTGCACTCGGCAGAGTGCGGTGCTGGGAGTGCAGCAGCACTTCTGCTGCGGGTTCGGATCCTATATAGGGATGGCCGCTGGTGCGCTCACTGGCTGAGCACAGTGCCGCCAGTCTCAAAAAAAAAAGGACAAAAAAATTAAAATAAATAAATAAATAAATTGCAAACCTCTTGATAACATTTTTCTGGGCATCTTATCACTGGCTTTTTCTTTTTCTGCTTCATCTTTTGAGGGCTTCTCCTCTTTTTCAAATGATTGTGTTAACTGGATCTGAATTTTCTCCTGTTGGAAGGTAAAACCAGTTATTCAGTGAAAATATAAAGCAATCCATTTAATACCACACAATTATATTTTCTGAGTAACATAAAATTGTACAGAGGAAAATAGGAAAAAGATTTTTATTTTACCCAATTAGATTCTCCAAACAAAAAAACAACTTAAAAATACTTTACCACTTTTACAAAAGTCTTGATTGGAAATGTGAAAAGTAATGTCTGAGTTGAATATATTAACTGAAATATATCTTCAAAATTATTTTAGAAAAAATAAATATTTCCTATTATTGTTTAGGTTCATCTACTTGTAAAAGCACATGGAGGATCAGAACTGAGATCTTCTTAAACTATTTTGCAACGGAGATGCCAAGCAAAAGCATGATAATTATCATCAATAATGACAATAGGAATGTTTGAGTGTCAAGTCAATAACTAATAAAAATCAGGTTTTTGAGTAGCCATTATAAGTGCATATTCCTTCACTCTCCTGCCATATAAAAATGTAAGTACAAAATTTCCAAATTCAAAGGCACATGACTTTGAGATTTATAAATCATTGTTCCTCCTTCAATCACCACAGTTATTTTATAGATTTCAAGCAAGATTACATTCCTTCCAGATATGTAATGTTTAATTGTAAAGCAACTACATTCTATAAGACTAAAATGGAAAACTAATTCCACATTTTAAAAACAATGTCACTACATGCACTTTCAGAACTCAAAGGGATTACTGTAAATTAATCCATATAGTCTGAAAAGGTAAAAATCATGTAGCTCTGTTTATTCAGGCAAACTTATAATAAAGAAAACTAGAATAAATTCCAGACCATTCTGCTAAATAAAGACTATTTTTTTTTTTTTTTTTGTTTTT